>NC_083223.1:15288874-15383319 GCF_032191835.1 Heteronotia binoei | reverse complement strand
GAATATTTAAATAAAACAATAAATTTCATGTCATCAATGCGGTGTGAGAAAAATTATTTTCGTTGTCAAAAGGATTTTTATTATCAAATTAGGGGCGTTTCCATGGGAAGTAGCATGGCTCCCAGTGTTGCCAACTTGTTTGTAGCAAAACTGGAGGAAGAATTTATCAACCATCCCCAAGTCAATTTGTTTTTCGCTGATATTCTAATTTATCATCGTTATATTGATGACCTTTCTTTCATTTTAAGAGATAGGTCAAAGTTTGAACCGTTTGTGGAGTGGCTGAACGATATTCATCCGACGATAAAATTTTCTGGTAAAACAAATTTTGAGTGCATGCCTTTTCTAGACCTTATGGTCTATGGAGATTTTGAGCACAAAATAGCTGTAAAACCTTATTCCAAGGACACAGACCGGGGCTCATATTTACATTTTTCTTTTTTTCATCCATACCACCTGTGGGCAAATTTGCCGTACTCACAGTTTTTAAGATTAAAAAGAAACTCAGCAGCTGAAATAGAGTATAAACAGCATAGAGATCTCATGACTGAGAGCTTTTCACAGAGAGGGTTTCCTGCTGAAGTCATTGCCAAGGCAACTTGCAGAACACAGGGTGTACAGAGAACCACTTTATTACAGCGGAAAAATAAATATAACCATCAGGGTATCACTTGTGCCATTGATTATACGCCACATGCGTTTGCAATTAAGAAAATCATTGTTAAACATCTTGTCGGATGTGCTGGGCTGTAAGGAATTGCCTTTTGTAGGCTTCCATAGAACAAGATCTTTTAAGGACATTCTTATCCATTCGGATTTAACAACACCTGTGGTGCCGTCTGGTGGCCCTTTGGGACATTACCGATGCGGGAACTGTACTATGTGCCTTATGGCAATTCAGACAAAAATCATTGCACCATCCAACAGATATACAATATAAGTTACCGCATTTCAGTAATTGCAACTCTGCATATGTGGTGTACGCAGTATTGTGCAGCTGTAATCGAATTTATGTGGGTAATACCATCCACCCCATTAGAGTACGCGTGGCGGAACACCGTTCTTGGGTGAGAATGAAAAATTTTGAAGCTCCATTAACTAATCATTATATAGAGGTGAATGCCAGCATTGATGACACGAAATTTATTGTTTTATTTAATTATTCTGGCCGCATAGATGACTCTGCTAAGAAGTGTCTGCAACAGGAGGAAATCTTCTGGATCTTCCGGTTGCAATCACTGGCCCCTAAGGGGTTAAATTTGCATAGATTTTTCATGTTATTTATAAATGATTCATAATTTTTGTAGTCAATAATTCTGTAGTAAGTGTTTGTGTTGTTTTCCTGGCTTGTCAAATCGCATACAGGTGTGTTGAAAACTTGTTGGTAAATGTACCTTTAAATATTACTTGTTGTTTAATGTACGTTGCGGTAATACGTCTTGGGAATGGTATTGCGTGCTTGTATTCGCTTCAGTCTTTGCCCTTGAGTGGTGAGTTGTTTGTAATTATTGCTAATATGAATTTTGTATCGAGATAAGTAATGTTATTGAAGGTGTACATGTTTGCTTTATGTAGCCATTGTGAAAAACAACTTGTTGGATATCCCTCTTTGCTAAAGACAGTGGAAACGGTGCGACAAGCGTCCTGCCGGCTCCAGGCTCCATCAGAGGGACGTCAAGGAATCTTCAGATATATTCCTTTTGGAAGAAAAATCTGCACAGGCACTTTGACTTACAAGCACTTTGTAGCACTAAGCACTTTAAACTATTTGTTCTGATGTGCTTAGATGCGTTTTGTAAATGAATTATATGTACTTACCTTACAATACTAATTATTGAAATGGATCATGACAATCAGATACTTTGGAGTTTCATACACTAATCATTACAAGAGAATTTATGATTGTATTCGTTATTTGTCACGGTTTTCCTTTGGGTTCTCATCCTATTCCGTGATTCTCTCTTTTGTATTTTTTTCCCACTTGGGGATTGGCAACCCTTCCTCCTCTCTCTCTCTCTCACACACACACACTTACTGGGTCTGGTTACTTGCTCTGAAAACGAAAGCAAAACAAACCGAAGCTGCTGCTGACTCTTCCCCATGAAGTGCTTCCTGTTTCCTGCTTCCTGCTCAACTTTAAAGGCACACATACAACAGAAGCACGCACACACATTTTAAAACGGGACCTGTTTGTAGGTTTCTAAACCTGCCAGAGCTCTAGAGGTACATAGTGGCTGTCAGGGCGGGGCTTCCTCCTGCCGGCCAGCTGGCTGGAGGTGGGGGGAAGCCTGTAAAACCGGGGGATCCCCCGCTGGGACCTGGGGATTGGGAAGCCTACTGGGGCATCAGCAAGAAACTACTGCAAGACTGTTAAGGTTTTAAGTATGTTCGTATTTAAAGTAAAAAATGGTGTGTGGTGGGGGGAGTATTTGTGATTTGCCTAGAAATAAAGTGCACAATTGTATCATCCCAAAACCACTGCCCCCTCCCCCGGTGGAAAAATCATCTTCCACAAAACCAATTCCTGGTGTCAAAAAGGTTGGGAACCACAGCTCCAGATGACCAAGAACGATTCTCCTGGAGAAAATGGTCGCTTTGGGGGGTGGGTTCTAGGCGCTGCACTGTGATGAGGTCCTTCCTCTCCCCAACCTCACCTTCCGAAGGCAGCACCCCCCAAATCCCCAGGTATTTCCCAAACCAGAGCTGGCAGCTCTAAGTACCAGCAAGGGCCAGTCTGAAAAACAGGACCTGACTACAGTGATCCATGCTCTAATCGCATCCAGGTTTGGTTACTACGAGTGAGGTACCCACAAGGACTTGGAGGGGGATTTCAATTTTCCCTCCCCCACTATTTCCTCTTTCGCTTCCTTGAAATCCTCCATAGCCTTTCCTCTTTTCCTGCTTCCTTCTCTCTTTCCCACCCACCAGCCAACCTACCTTTATCTGCTCCATCTTCAGATACCTTTACCTGCCCCATCTAGAGAGCCACTTCGGTGTAGTGGTTAAGTGTGTGGACTCTAATCCGGGAGAACCAGGTTTGATTCCCCACTCCTCTACTTGCAGCTGCTGGAATGGCCTTGGGGCAGCCATAGCTCTCATAGGAAAAAAATTGTGCATAGTTTCCTTTCGGGGTCCCAATTAACAATATTGCACAGCTTAACAGCTTCGCGTGATTCAAATATTTGGGATAAGACCCGAATTCTTTGCGAGTGTTTGAAATGAGTGTATAAAATAGAGTTTTTCTGGAAGGAAATATACCTTACCTGAGGAAGGGCCACTGAAATGCACTTCAAAATCCAGAAAATGCATAGTGGGGAATTAAAATTTGAGGCTACCTGCCTGGACTTATATTTTGAGGCTACTTTCCAAGAGTATATATTCATCTGAAGACAACAGTGAACAGCATGAAGAGACGGCTTGAGTTAAGAGACTGCTTGGTTGGAAGGACTTTATTGCAGACAGAATTTGTATAAAAAGGATTGTGTCAGTGTTTGTTGAATATATTTCTTTGTACATTATATATTTTTGTAGCGTCATTGAACACAGTGTTTGGGTTTGTTGTATTTGAGATATCTTTAGTGTTCTCCCCCCTTTTGTTACTTTAGAGTTGTTTTATATATGCACATTTTATTGTAATCGCATACATATTTTGACCTGGTTTTAACTGTTTGGAACACGTGTTTTTGTTTGGCTTGCATTTTTTTTTTAAGATGTGTTTTTTTTATTATGTATGTTTTGAATCTGTTAGCCACCTTGGTGGCCCTGATGAGGGCAGTAAGGTGAGATATAAATTCTGCAAATAAAATAAAAATCAGATCCATGAAACATGCTGCGTGAACTGGAAGCATCACTGAGCGCTGATTCGCTCTTTCCTTTTCATCTGTTATATAGCTTGTTTGGAAAAAAAACGTTGTCCATAGGTGCCTTATTTCTTCTTTACTGCACTCAATAATCCTACCCTTAACTGTTTTCAGAGCTGCGTTTTTGTTTTTTTTTAAAGTGGCTTAATTTATGATGACTCCCCTTTGCACACTTTCCTTTTCCTATACCTCAGCCGTCCAGGTATCATCACTCAATAACCCTACTGTGAGTGTAATGCTTCGCACATGGATCGAGTTGGATTTTATGGACGGCAAATGTTATTCCATGCGCTTTCATGTCCAGAGCAAAATCTTTTAAAAGAAGCCTTTTTTAAAAAAAAATTGCACGCACCGCATGAAGCCTGCACACAACACTGCGTTGTTGAACGCTTATAGGAAGCGGGGCTGGCTTTGTTAAGGGATGGGAAGACATAAATGGGCTAACAAGTCTTTGTCATCTCTGGATGCTGCTGATAAATTAGGGCAATATTGTGGGGAGGTTATTCTCAAAATAATCTCACATCATTCACTTGCTCTACCACCTTCTCCCGTCTGGTTCTTGGTCAAAACTTTGCCTCTTTTTTCTAATGATGAGACTGAAACCGTCTGCTCTGATCTCTCCCGGGGTTTCCACCTTTTGCTCCACCCCCTTCTCCTAAAGCTTTCAATTCCATTGATCTGTTTCAACCTATCCTTCCTGTAAAGCCCTTGGGACAGCCTATATCAGGGATGTCCAACATGTGGCCTGAATCAGGCCCTTGGAAGGCTCCTAGCAGGCCCCTGAGCAATTGGCTGTCATCTGCTTCCTGCTCCCTTTCTCTTGCTTCCTTCTGCATCACAGCTTGCTTTGCCAGGCTTGCTCAATCGCACAGGGGCTACAGAGCAAAGCCTCTATTTTCTCCATTGGCTGGGGCTCCTCCCCTAGGGAGGAAGGGGGGAGGAATAGCTTGCTTTGTCAGGCTCTCTCAATTGCACAGCAGCGCTACTGAGCCGAGCCTCTCTTCCTTGTATTGGCTGAGGCTCCTCTCCCTTCTGGTCCCCTGGGGAAGGAAGAAAAGAGTCAGAGCTTCCTTTGCCCAGTTCCCTGGATCACACAGGAGAGATACAAAGAAAGCATCGTGAAGACCAACAAGTGCTAATATTTTATTCATGTTTTAAATTGGGTTTTCTTTAATCTTGTGAGCCTGTCAGGGGAGGGCGGGATATAAATTTGATAAATAAATTGTCTGTGTCCTTTGTAAAGTTTATATCTCTGATACCTAATCTTAAACAGGAACACACATGGCCTGGCCTGCCATGGCCTGGCCCACCGAGGTCTCATTTATGTCAGATTCGGCTCTCATAACAAATGAGTTTGACACCCCGGGACCTACAGCTTTCAGCCCTGTTGATCTGTTTCAACCTACCCTCCCTGTAAAGCTCTCAGGACAGCCTATATGGTTATTGCCTCTTCCATCTTGCAGACAGCCAATTTGATCTAGTGGCTAAGAGTGGCAGGACTCTAATCTGGAGAACCGGGTTTGATTCCCCACTGCTCCACACACAGCCAGCTGAGTGACTTTGAGTCAGCCACAGTTCTCTCAGAGCTGTTCTCTCAAGAGCAGTTCTCTTAGGGCTCTCTCAGCACCACCTGCCTCTCAGGGTGTCTGTTGCAGGGACAGGAAGGGAAGGTAATTGTAAGAAGAAGAAGAAGATATTGGATTTATATCCCGCCCTCCACTCTGAAGAGTCTCAGAGTGGCTCACAATCTCCTTTCCCTTCCTCCCCCACAACAGACACCCTGTGAGGTAGATGAAGATATTGGATTTATATCCCGCCCTCCACTCCGAAGAGTCTCAGAGCGGCTCACAATCTCCTTTACCTTCCTCCCCCACAACAGACACCTTGTGAGGTGGGTGGGGCTGGAGAGGGCTCTCACAGCAGCTGCCCTTTCAAGGACCACCTCTGCCAGAGCTATGGCTGACCCAAGGCAATGCCAGCAGGTGCAAGTGGAGGAGTGGGGAATCAAACCCGGTTCTCCCAGATAAGAGTCCGCTCACTTAACCACTACACCAAACCGGCCACAAGGTTCCTTTAGGGAGAGAAAAGTGAGGTATAAAACCATCTCCTCCTCCATGAAAGGCCCAAAGTCATACGGTAAGTTTCATGGAGAAAAAGGACTTCAAAACTGGGTCTCCCAGGCAATACTCCCTCAAAGCTGTGGAGTCTTGTGAGCAAAAATTCTACTTTGTGAGCTACTGGCATTAAAGTAGTGAGTTACTGCAAAAATTAGTTTGCTCTGAGACCATCCTTCCTCAGCTAAGACAAAAAAAAAAATGTGAGCTGGAGGCAAAACTGTGAGCTAGCTCACACTAGCTCAGCTTAGAGGGAACACCACTCCCAGGTCTCTTCAGTACTCTGACCTCACTTTGATTTTTTTTTTTAATGAACTGCGAATTCCACTCGGCTTGTGCACTTTAGTACGAAAAGATGCATCCTGCACCTTAATAACGTTGAAAACTGTATTTATTAAGTGTGTTTGTTGATGTGATTGAACCTCAGTGTTTATAATATTATAGCAAGTGACTTATCAACAGTTTAAAATTGTTAGTATACTTTGTTATTTCTTCCATAGTCTGGATTGTTGGTATTTTTGGTCTGTGGTACTTTGTTCTGTGGGACTCTTCGGTTTCCCTTCATTGGCAAATGCTTCCTTGCACATACTGTTCTAGTTAGAATTTTCATTCTCTATAAGATGGGGATACTTCCTCCTACATGCTCGAGATCTAGGGCTGCCAAGTCCAGTCCAAGAAATATCTGGGGACTTTGGGGGTGGAGCCAGGAGACATTGGGGGTGGAGCCAAGAACAAGCGTAATCCAATTCCACTGGGAGTTCTGGCCATCACATTTAAAGGGACTGCACACCTTTTAAAATGCCTTCCTTCCATAGGAAATAATGAAGGATAGAGGCGTCTTCTTTTGGGGTCATAGAATTGGACCTCCGATCCAATCTTTTTGAAACTTTGGAGGTATTTTGGGGAGAAACACTGGATGCTACACTGAAAATTTGGTGCCTCAACCTCAAAAAACAGCATCCCCCCCCCTCCCTGAGCCCCAGATACCCGCGGATCAGTTTTCCATTATTTCCTATGGGAATAAGTCTCCATAGGGAATAATAGAGTTCCCAGCAGACATTCCCCCCCCCCCCCGCTTTCTGATGACTCTGAAGCGGGGGGAAGGGCTCCAAACTGGGGGATCCCCTGCCCCCACCTGGGGATTGAGCAACCAAAAAAGTCCCACGGAAAAATGGAATGAAGGAAGAAGACCCCAACGGGTTCCGTGTATATATCAGCCTCCAAAGTGTCTCAGAAACGATAACCTCCACTTAAACACGTCTATAATCCAACTCAGATTTATTCCACAGAAGCCATAAACTTTAGAAAAGTGTGGATCGTACAGAGTTAATATGTAACTTATCCACAAAAATACTCCTCCTATTCAGCTGCGAGTGTTCTATTTTTTTGCAGCAGATACATCGAATATGCGACAGGATTAATCAATTTAATTTCTCCTGTTTCACTTCCAATGCTTTATCCAAGCCAAAGCTTATTTCATTCCAACATTTCTTTTTACATTCTCCACTGCTTCACTCTCTACCCTCAATGAGAGTTCCCAAGAATTTTACACTATACTTTTAGTACAGTGGAAACAAAAGTTACCACTGGAACTGCGATTCCCACATTAATGCATTGAATCCAATTAAACACAAAAAGGTAAATAAAATATGTAATAACAGAAAAAAATCTAAATAAAATATTGAAAATTAAAATGATCTTTGTGTGTGCGCATGCGTGCCTCTAATCCGAAGCTGGATGTGCAGACTGCTTTTATGGATCTGCTTTCTCCCAAAAGGTTCTGCTTGTATGTTTGAAAAATAAAATAAATGAAGTTATCATCATGTTGCCTTATCAAAGGAAACTGAATGCTGAATCAGTGCTGCTGCTGGAACCTGTTACTGAAGTATATCCGATGCTCTGCTCTCTGAAATGCCGTTTTAATTGGAGGATAAAGATATTTCTCATATTCTGGAATTCCAGCGAGTAGGATTGATTTAACTTCAATATATCGCAGCCACATGTTCCTTTCAATGAGAACGTGAGCCCCATGTTTTTTACGCCATCCTTATGGAGCGTGTTAAAAAAGAAAAGCCTGAATATATCTCAAATTATGGTCCATTACCTTTCATACTACTGACAGGCAAAAAACACTTTGGTTTACTGATATCAGCACCGTAGCTAGGGATTTTCCTTGGGGGAGGGGCAGACAGGGGGCAACTTAACACGATGGAGCTTACTTCTGAGGAAAGCAGCTAAGTGGATCGGGTCGTGCAAAGGAATGGGAAGCTATTCTTGTTTTTGTTTCGACTGAGCAGTTGACATGCAGGGCTGGCCCTTCCACTAGGCAAATTAGGCATTTGCCTAAGGCACCTGGACTGGTGGGGGGCACAGAATTGGGTGCTCCCCCCCCTCTCCTGGTGCCCTAGGCAAACACCCTGGTTGTGCAGCGGCCACCTGGCTTCCCCTCCGATCAGAAGGCAGTGAGGCGTCACTTGAAGGCTGAGGCAGTGGGCATCACTTGTTATCGGCCTCCCCCCCCCCCCCCGCCTCATTCCAACCCAGCGCTACAAGATCTGCTGGACCTGGACAACAGGTCGCATCCCTGAGGCAGAATCTGCCATCTTAGTCTGTCTAATTTTAGATTTTATATATTTTAAACTGGTCTTTTATTGTTTTTACTGTTGACTGTTTTTATGATGTAAGCCGCCTTGAGCCTGTTCTACGGGAAGGGTGGGCTGAAAATCGAATCAATTAAATAAATAAAGGAGGTGACGCAAAGGCAGCAGTTGCATGCCAGTGGCTTGTGCACCTTTGCCTCCCTTCCTGGGTGTCCTCCCTGCCCTACTTCGCTATGCAAGCAGTGGGGCACAGTGCAGCAGAGCGGTGCTGTGGAGGAGGGCAGCAAGCAGCGGGCCAGCCTAGGGTGCTGCATGCCCTAGGGGCGGCCCTATTTTTTTAACAGATTTTTATTTTAAGTTTAAGTAATAGAGGAGGGAAAAGGGGGAGCAATACGGAAGAGAAAAAAATACAAAAGTTACAATTATTTCTACTACAAAAGAGAAGAAGAAAAAAAAACAAAGGTCATTATACCGGCAAGCATCCAGATTTTGCCCAAATATTACTATTAACTTTTACAAACATTTTGTGACCTTTTGTGATCTTATACCATTCTGTTAGTCATATTATAAATCAGATCCACTTATCCTTGATACCTACCCCACTCCCTTCCAGAGTTAAACCAGCGCCTCTAGGGGGAAAGCCTCCTAGAGAAGCAGGAAGTTCTTTAGCCTTCCCCTCATTCCCTCCTCCCTTCTGGAGTTAAACCAGCAACTCTAGGGGGAAAGCCTCCTAGAGGGGCAGGAAGTTCTTTTGTTCTTTTTATTTGAGTTAGGCGGGAAAAGGGCAGTTTTCAGCTGGTCCTCAAAGAGAGAGGTTGTCAGTCTGTGGGCTCCTGACTGTGGGAGAGGCCTACTCAAGAGGAAGAGGACCCCAGGCAGTCAGACCGAGTCAGTAATTCACAAGGTAGGGCAAGTTTACACCAGGGACGAGAGGAGGCGTTTAAATCCACCTTTTATTTGTACTTCTTGTTGCTGTTCAGGTGCTGTGCTAAACTTTTACATGTAACTGTTTTTGTTTCTGTTTTTATTTTTTTCTTTCTCTTATTAAACATTTTTACTGTTTTGAATGCTGGCAGTCAAACTCTGTACCACATAGATCCCCAACCGCTTAGACCACGCTGCTTTATGAAGGGGGCCCCGGGGAAGGGGGAAGGCATGCAGTTGGATAAGGTGCCAATCCTCCAGGGGTTCCCCGAAGAAGTGCTGTGGTCTCTGTGATACCCAAGTACAGGGTGGCAGAGGACCTTGAGGCCTGGCCTCATAGCTGGAGAGGGGGATTGGGAGTCCTGTTCCTCTCAATCTGAACCCCTAGACTGAGCAGGTGGTGACACTGAGCCCAAGTGGCCGGAGGAGAAATAGCTCCCTCCAGGAGCTGGCGACTCAAAAGGGAATTGACGGGACCGGGTCTGAAGGCAGAATCGGGCCAGTTCCGTCACAACTTCTTTCAGAACTCTTGGATGTATGCCATCCGGACCAGGTGACTTTTTAGTTTTTAATTCATCAATCAGTTGTAGGACCTCCTTTCTTGTCACCTCAATCTGACTCAGGCCTTTCAACACCCCTTCCAAAATTAGTGGTTCTGAAGCAGGCAAACACTTCTCGTCTTCCACAGTGAAGATGGAGGCAAAAAATGCATTCAGCTTCTCAGCCATTTCCCTATCTTCCTTCAGTAATCCTTTTACCCCTTGGTCATCCAAGGGCCTTACTGCCTCCCTGGCTGGTTTCCTGCTTCTAATATATTTGAAGAAATTTTTATTGTTGGTCTTTATGTTTTTTGCAATATGATCCTCAAGGTTCCTTTTTGCCTGCCTGATCACAGTCTTGCATTTGTTTTGCCACAGCCTGAGTTCCTTTTTATTAATATCACTTGGACTATCTTTCCACTGCTTAAAGGAATCCTTCTTACCTTTTACAGCTTCTGTAACTTTGTTTGTTAACCATGCAGGCCTTTTCTTATACCTGTTTGTGCCTTTTTTAACTTGTGGCATATATTTTATCTGAGATTCTAGGATTGTAGTTTTAAATAGACTCCAAGCTTCCCCAAGTGTTTTGACTGCATTTACCTTTTCTTTCAGTTTCCTCTTCACATGCCTCCTCATCTCAGAGAATTTACCCCTTTTAAAGTTAAACGTGATTGTGCTGGTCTTTTGGGGCAACTCCCTATTTATACAAATGGTGAAATCAATAACGTTATGGTCATTGCTCCGAAGCGGTGTGATCACTTTTACATCTCTCACCAGGTCTTGGGCATTACTTAGGACCAAGTCCAGGATCGCCCCGCCCCTGGTAGGTTCTGTGACCCTCTCCCATAGCACAGTCATTGAGAGTGTCTAGAAACTCAATCTCTTTCTCTTGATCAGAACATATATTGACCCAATCAATCTTCAGGTAGTTAAAATCACCTATTATAACACAGTTTTTACGTTTAGCCGCTATCTTTAATCCTTCCATCATATTATAATCATCCTCTATGTTTTGATTTGGTGGGCGATAACAAACTCCCATAGTTAAATTTCCTTTTGGGCCCTCTATTTTGACCCAAAGCATTTCTAGAAGGGAATCTAATTCTCTGACCTCAGTCTTACTGGACTGTATACCCTTTCTGACATACAGAGCCACCCCACCTCCAACTCTTCCCTCCCTATCCTTCCGATATAACATATCCAGGAATCACTGTGTCCCACTGATTCTCCTCATTCTACCAAGTTTCTGAAATTCCCACAATGTCTATGTTTCCCCCCAACACTAAACATTCCAACTCCTCAATTTTACTTTGAATACTTCTAGCATTCGTATACAAACATCTATAATTTCCCAGGCAAGTTAGGCCCGCAACCTTCCTCCTGCTGCCTCAAAACTTTGGCAGACACTCCATACTGTTTGTCACCATCTCAGTGGAGAACTCTGATCCATTACCCGGTAGAAAAGTAACAGCTAACCCTTCATCTCTTTGCGATGAGTCCTCCCAAACCAGAGACATTTCATCTCCTGTCAGCTTTCTCCCAAAATTTAGTTTAAAAACTGCTCTGCCACCTTTTTGATTTTAAGCACCAGCAGCCTGGTTCCATCTGGGGAGACCATCTCTTTTGTACAGTTACCGCTTGTTCCAGAAAGCATCCCAGTGCCTAACAAACTTAAATCCTTCCTCCCTACACCATCATCTCATCCACACATTGAGATTTCTAATTTGTGCCTGTCTCTCCTGCCCTGCACGTGGAACAGGTAGCACTTCTGAGAAGGCTACCTTGGAGGTCCTGGCCTAAAGTTTCCTGCCTAGCAGTGTAAATTTTTCCTCCAGGACCTCATGACTGCATTTCCCCACATCGTCGGTGCCAACATGCACCACAACCACTGTCTCCTATCCAGCACTGTCTATCAGCCTATCTACAACACGCGTAATGTCCATTACCTTCACACTAGGCAGGCAAGTCACCATACGGTCAGCATGTGGTTTTGCCACCCAGCTGTCTACTTGCCTAAGGATTGAATCACCAACTACCAAGACCCTCCTCCCTCCCTGCCCAGGGATGGTTCCTTGGCGCAAAAGGATACCCGCTCACCAACCGAAGAAGAGGTCCCTTCTGAGGGCGCATTCCCCTTATCCTCAGCACGGTGTCCTGTACCCTCTTGACCCTCATGCTCCCTGGCAGCAATGGGGCTGCCATGTTCAGAGTGGGGCACATCTAACATGTCCCCGAGAGTCTTCTCCGAGTGCCTAACTGACTGTCTCTGCATCTCCAGCCACCTTGGCCTCAAGGGTATGAACTCGTTCCCTGAGGACCAGGAGCTCCTTGCATCAAGTACACATCCAAGACTTCTGTCCTGTAGGCAGATAGTCATACATGTGACACTCAGTGCAAAACACTGGAAAACCCCCACCCTCTGCTGGCATTCTACCTTCATGATAGCTTTTTAAAATATACAGCCCCCCTTTAAATCCTGTTGTGTTTATGTGGCTCTCCTTCTGGAGGGTCTATTTATCTTATTGGGACACAAGGAAAATAGGGATCCGGGTACCTGGTCCTTAGAGAGTCCCCAGGCCAAGAGCCACAGGCCAAGAGCCCTTTAGCTCTTGCCCTTCGGCTCACGCCTCTGGTAAGGTGGAGCTTAATAATGCAAAGAGGGTGGGGCCTCTATCTGCCCCAGGAACACAACCACTTCCAGTCAATCAGCAACAATCACCTACAGCCCCCTCAAAACAAACAAACAAACAGCAGTTCCCCAGCAACCACACAAATTCAGAAATTCTCAGCAGTCACACAATCACACAACTCACACTTCTCAGCAATTCCCCCAGAAAGCCAATCCTCACCCTTATAGCCTTCTTATCCGCTCTCTCTCAGAGCTCTCTGAAATGTGCTTTTAACACTCAAGGCTTCACTCCTCCCATTTCTAAATGGACATTAGCCGTCGCCTCCACCGCTTCTTTTAACTGGCCCGGACCAACCTCGCTCCACCGCTCTTTTTGGCCTGCATAAACCACAGACACCCTGTGAGGTGGGTGGGGCTGAGAGAGCTCTCCCAGAAGCTGCCCTTTCAAGGACAACCTCTGCCAGAGCTATGGCTGACCCAGGGCCATTCCAGCAGGTGCAAGTGGAGGAGTGGGGAATCAAACCCAGTTATCCCAGATAAAAGTCAGCACACTTAACCACTACGCCGAAGCGGCTCTTGTTCACAGTGTAGCGAACAAGCTCTAAATCAAGATTTGCTTCATAGTAAGAGGCAGTCGCACTTTTGGGGTTTCTTCACTGTGATAAACAGCTCCTATAATGCAGACTTCCAGAAGATGACAGTACTTTCTGCTCCAAGATGCCAAACCGTTTAGCATTTTTTCACAGGTTTAAACAGTTGAAACGGATTCTTGCACCCTGTCACTGTGCTTGAAGTCAGCATTATATGTTCCACGATAAGTCTCCAATCTGCCTCTGGCGAGGCGCCCACAATCAGCAAAGTGCCAGACTTAACTTGGATATCCTGTAAAAATATATATTTCATGGAGAAATATATTGCCTGAAAAAAAACTGAATGTACCCTGTTAACTAATCTTGTAAAAGATGCTCATAATTGGAAACATGTGTACATGTTCAGATTTTGACCCAAAAGCAGTTTTAGAGATCTCCAGGCCAAAAAAATAAAAAATAAAAACGCACGCACATACACACAAACACACTATGCTGAGCAAGTAGTTATGGTCATTTATGCTCTGGAAGCCTGTTATAATGTAGCTAGTGAAAGGGTTCTAAAACTTTGTCTCCTAGAGGGTCTCTCTAATTAAGGCTCTCTAGGCTAATTAAATGAGCAAAAGAAAATGGGCAATTCAGCTACTGGTGTTGGCTCTTATTCCAAGACTGGGAGCGGAGGCTATCGTCTACCGAATATTTCTCCTGCAGACCTCGTCGACGCGAACCGGAGGCACACTAAATCAACTCAGGCATGGCTTCCAGTCATGTCAATGCTTGCTGCAGTTGCCAACTCTAGGTCGGGAAATTCCTGGAGAATTGGGGACAGTGCCTGGGGAGGAGACTCAGTGGGGAAGCGATGCCATTAGAGTTCACCATTGGAGGAGACCACGCCCTCCAGGGGAACTGATCTCTTTAGTCTGGAGTCCAGTTGTAATTCTGAGAGAACTCTAGGCCCCACTTGGAGCTTGGTAGTCCTCATGTTTGTGAAGCGGAACTTTCCAGAAGACTCTGCCCGTAATAATTGTCGTAAAGCCAGAATTGACTCATGGGAGCCCTCATAGAGTTTTCAAGGCAAAAGGTGAATAGTGCCACAGAGGTGAATTCACTGCCATAGGAGCTTCAAGAGGGGACTGGATAAGCCTATGGAGCAGAGGTCCATCAGTGGCTATTAGCCACAGCTTATCATTGGAACTCTCTGTCTGGGGCAAGTGATGCTCTGTATTCTTGGTGCTGGGGGGGGCACAGTGGGAGGGCTTCTGGTGTCCTGGCCCCACTGCTGGACCTCCTGATAGCACCTGGATTTTTTTGGCCATTGTGTGACACAGAGTGTTGGACTGGATGGGCCATTGGCCTGATCCAACAGGGCTTCTCTTATGTTCTTATGTGACACAGAGTGTTGGACTGGATGGGCCACTGGCCTGATCCAACATGGCTTCTCTTATGTTCTTATGTGACACAGAGTGTTAGACTGGATGGGCCATTGGCCTGGTCCAACAGGGCTTCTCTTATGTCCTTATGTGACACAGAGTGTTGGACTGGATGGGCCATTGGCCTGATCCAACAGGTCTTCTCTTATGTTCTTATGTGACGCAGAGTGTTGGACTGGATGGGCCACTGGCCTGATCCAACATGGCTTCTCTTATGTTCTTATGTGACACAGAGTGTTGGACTGGATGGGCCACTGGCCTGATCCAACATGGCTTCTCTTATGTTCTTATGTGACACAGAGTGTTAGACTGGATGGGCCACTGGCCTGATCCAACAGGGCTTCTCTTATGTTCTTATGTGACACAGAGTGTTGGACTGGATGGGCCACTGGCCTGATCCAACATGGCTTCTCTTATGTTCTTATGTGACACAGAGTGTTAGACTGGATGGGCCATTGGCCTGATCCAACATGGCTTCTCTTATGTTCTTAGCGGTGGTTTGCCATTGCCTGCCTCTGCATAACAACCTTGGACTTCCTTGGTGGTCTCCCATCCAAGTACTAACCAGGGCTGACCCTGCTTAGCTTCCAAACTCTGACAAGTAGGGTTGCCAAGTCTCACCTGGCACCAGTGTTCCCTCTAATCTGTGGAGTCCTGTGAGAAAAAATTCTACTTTGTGAGCTACTCTGCATTCAAGTTGTGAGTGAGTAATTTGGGTCCCACATAAATTAGATTGCTCTGAGACCATCCTTCCTGAGCTAAGACAAAAATGCGTGAGCCAGAGGCTAAAAAACTGTGAGCTGGCTCACACTAGCTCAGCTTAGAGGGAACACTGCTTGGCACCACAGAGTTTTTTACCTGATTGCTACACCATCGTGTACACAACATGCCTGGCAAGATACTGTCACTTCCAGGTGACATCATCATGCCAGGCATGCCATGGTGTGCTGGAACTCTTTGGGAGCAGGGCTCCTCCCACCGGCCCATTATGAGGCAGCGGGTTGGAGGCCCTGAAATCAGGGGAACCCCAGCCCCCGGCAGAAACTTGGGAACCTACTGACAAGCTTGGACTAGTGTGGGATATTCAGGCTGTTAGAGCCAGTTTGACCTGTATGGCCCAGACTAGCCTGATCTCATGAGATCTCAAAAGCTAAGCACAGTAGGCTCTGGTTAGTATTTGGATGGGAGAACACTGAAGAAGTCCAAGGCCCGGGCAACTGCAAATCACCTCTGAACGTCTCTTGCCTTGAAGACCCCAAGGGGGCACCTTAAGTTGAACGTATATGAACATATGAAGCTGCCTTCTACTGAATCAGACCCTCAGTCCATCAAAGTCAGCATTGTCTACTCAGACTGGCAGCGGCTCTCCAGGGTCTCAAGCTGAGGTTTTCCACACCTACTTGCCTGGACCCTTTTAGTTGAAGATGCCAGGGATTGAACCTGGGACCTTCTTCTTACCAAGCAGATGCTCTACCGCTGAGTCACTGTCCCTCCCCTTGTTGGCTGTGACTTCACAGCACTTTCCACCACTACCACCATCACCAGAACTAGTCCACAGATTCCCAGAAAAGTCATTTGGTCCGGTCTTCTACTGCAAGTCAGGACCTATCAGCTCCCAACAATTCAATTTACAGATGTCACAAAACGAATGCTGATTTTTGGTAGAGAAATGTTTGCAAAGCAAAAAGCCAAATCATGTTCTTTAGCTGAAGGAGAAACAACCTGAGAGTCACCAGCCACTGGGGAACTCTTTCCAGAGCTCAATTACAGGGGACAGTCAGACTCAACATGTAAGCAAAATGTGTCCACTGAAGTGCCACTAAAGAGAATTTCGTCACATACAATCCTACGCAGCCCAACATCTTGTCAAGCTGACTGCCATTTTGAGAGGTGTCCTCCATTTGCATCACCTCTGTGGCTTGGCCCAGTAGTGACTACTCTCCTAAACAAGGTTCTAACCAGGGCTTTTTTTGTAGAAAAAGCCCAGCAGGAACTTATCTGCATATTTGGCCACACCCCCTGATGCCAAGCCAGCCAGAACGGCATTCCACTGCATTCCTGCTAAAAAAAATTAGCCCTGGTTCTAACTGGACATGTACAAAACATTGGCCAATGTTGATAACTTAATATTTCAAGGAACCCTGTCTTCACTGTTTGGTCTTCTGAAGATCCCATGACCCTCTGCCACAGGATCTGTGCACAATGCAGAAAACTCTGGGGTTTTTCACATGTGTCGGAACCACGTCAGAAACCTTTTAATGGCTAGTAGATAATAAAAACTTCCCACATGGGCCTGGACATTTGGTAAGGCTGCCAAGTTCCTGGGCCGGTTGGGGGGTATCCTCCCTCAACCATTCTAGGAGCTTCCAGGAAAACTCTACGGTTTTCCTGGACGCTCTAGCAATTTGGGAGGGAAAACTCTATGGCACCTATCGCATGTGCGAAAACAGTCCCCCGGTGGAGGCTGTGAGGGACTTGGCAACCCTGACATTTAGATGTGGGGTGCTTTCTGACCAGCAACTGCCAACGTGTGATATAAGGTGGCACAGTCATGTCAGAACAAGATAGTGTTCTTTTTACCCTCACTACCATCTCCAGTGACTTGGGAATATGTCATAGAAGACCTTGAAGTGAACTACTTCACTACTTCTCTTGTGGGAGAGAGGAGTTGTTTTTCAGCACTGTGGTTCGGCAAGTTGTTCATTCATGTCAAAAGGGGAATGTGAAGCAAGCATAAACCACAGATTCCACCGAAGATTCAGCTCTGCCATTGGTCACTTTCTCCTTCAAGAAAGGTCAACAAGCTTCTGAGGAACGTCATGATCCTCCAGAAGACAGTCTCCAAAATAGTTGGTTCCCCAGAGGAGACAGACAGAGCCCCTTCTGGTTGTATGAAAGAGAGCACTGAGCCTGTTTCTCTTCACCCGGTCAAGAGATGTTTGAACTTCCTTATGGAGACTCAGCCCTTGGTTTGACATTTGTCTAACCTGATTATTGCATCAATCCCCCTGCAAGCATTCTGGGATGTGCACGTCCTTTTCTGGTATATCTCTGTAGTTCTACACAAACTCATTTTCCAATCCCTCTTTTTAAACAATTGCTAGTAATAGAAAGCTCCAACAACGAGTGTCAACAAAGGACGGTTGCAGAAACGAAAACACGTTTGTATGATCCAATTGATAGATTACTCAAAAAGTAAACCTTAAAAACATTGATATTTGAGACAAATGGGTGTCAGGACTTGTAACTTTTACTTTGCTTGCTTTGACCAAACTGACTCCATGTTGTAATTTAGAGTGCCCGACAACGGTCATTAACCCTGGCCCCTCTGCTATGCCAAATATTTAGGGCAGTAGGGCAGGCGGCAGATAGTCTCTGCTTAACATCCACAGGTGCCCTTTGAAGACAGGCCGTTTGGCCTTCGCAACAGGGGAGCATCCTCCCTTCTGATAACGAAAGCTGGGAAGACGAGACAACTGCTTGAGACCGTGTGAATAATTGTTTTATTGTGCTTTGCTGCTAGCATAAAATGTAACCAACTGCCAAGAGTCGCCATTACTGTTATTTCGTTACTCTAGTACTGTAGTTCTTCAATAAAGATCCTAACTTGTAACAAGTATTGGGCTCGACTGAAGTTCATCCAAGTCCTGACAATGGGCTGAGAACAGACGGGCATTCGCCTAATGTCCCCGTCCTGCCCCTGGCTTGCAGGGAGCCGGTTCGAAAAGGTACCACTTTGAAAGTGGTGCCTTTTCACTGGGGTGCTTCCAAGGTGCCTCCCTAGCCATCTGGAAGCCCAGGAAGCACCCAGAGAACCACAGACGGGATGTGCAAGCATTCCAGATGCTCCCTGGGTGCCCACGGCCTACCCCTTTCCCAAGTGCTTTTCAGAAACTCCGAGGCACTCTATTTCCGGCCGGCTCTCTTTCCAGCGCTCTATTTCCGGCCGTCTGCTGTCAGCCATGGGGAACCAGATGGGCAATTAACTGTAGTTTCTTTACCTTTTCTGAACTTTCTGTAACTTTTTTTAATAGATAAAAACTAATTTTAAAAACCAGAAGACATTTTAAAAGTCTCGTCGATCAGCAATATGGGTGATCTCAAAAAGACCAGTATTCTATCAAATTTGAAGTAAAACAAGAACCTTCAGCCCGGAAACTTACAACCATTTCCTTTCAAGGATCTTGCAGTACATTTAAAGGGTATCTTGTTTTTATGATGATCTCACATTGCTACTGTCAGGCCATAATACAGAAACGGAACTCTGGAAATAACAGTGGATTGACAGAAGTCAAGAAGTTAGCACTTACTTCCTGAAATTTCATCCTCCTTTTAAATCAATACCAGCTCCACTTCAGTTGAAACAGAAGGCTACAGCAAAAGAGGACAGGAGAGAAGGATGAAGGATGCAATGCAAAAAGTTCTGGGTTAGATTCCAGCCTGCTCTTCTGCATGCAAAGGTGTATTCTGTTCACACGGGATGGTTTCGCGCCCCCTGCCAAACCACCGCCGAAGAGGTTCTTCCACTTCCTCAAGAGAACGGAAAAGCTCTTGTGTAAGCGCGACGACTTTGACATAACTTACTAGACTGGGACTCCTAAACCTTTTTGAACCTGTGGGTACCCTTGGAAGTTTGACAGGGGGTGGTGAGTACCACTCCAAAATGGCTGCCACAGGATCCAAACTGAAAATGGTTGCTGCAGGAGGGGGAGCCAAACACGATATCTCCCTCCTCACAAAGAAGGAGGAGGAAGAGAAGATTGAATTTATACCCTGTCCTCCACTATCTGAAAGAGTCTCAGAGCAGCTCATAATCTCCTTTCCCTTCCTTCCCCACAACAGATACTTTTATGAGGTAGGTGGTGCTGAGAGAGCTCTAACAGAAACTGCTCCTGAGAGGAACAGCTCTGTGAGAACATGTGACTGACTCAAGGTCACATCAGCAAGCACATTACAAAATTACAAAAGAATTACAAAAAGGGGAATAGAAAGAAATAAAGGAAAGTCTGAGGGGTGATGGACAAAGAGAAGGAAGAGTAAACAGGAAAAATGGAAAGTCTTGGGAGAGGAAGTGAGGTTGCCAACCTCCAGGTGGTGTCTAGAGATCTCCCGCTATTACAACTGATCTCCAGGTAACAGAGATGAGTTCACCTGGACAAAATGGCCGTTTTGGGAGTTGAACGGTATGGTGTTGTGCCTGAAATTCTGCCCTCCTCAGGCTCCACCCCAAATCTCCAGGTATTTTTCAACCCAGAGCTGTCAACCCTAAGAGGAAGGAAGAAAATGAAGCCAGAATGCAAATAAGGGAAGCCTGCAGGAGCAATGAAACCACAAGCCTGGGCAGAGGCGGCCTGCCACTAGACACATTAGGCATTTGCCTAGGGTGCCGGGCCAGGAGGATGATGAATTGGGTCCTCTCCCATCCCAGTGCCCTAGGCAAATGCCCGGGCCACTTCTGCCACCCTCCTCCATGGTCTTGTGCCCTGAAGCCCATACCCTTCCACCCTCCCTCCCCACTCGTGGCAAAGTACAGCAGGGAGCGTTCTGTGGC
This sequence comes from Heteronotia binoei, assembly GCF_032191835.1. Lineage (NCBI taxonomy): Eukaryota > Metazoa > Chordata > Lepidosauria > Squamata > Gekkonidae > Heteronotia > Heteronotia binoei. The sequence continues at coordinate 15,363,085 of NC_083223.1, read as the reverse complement.
ACTCTCTTTAAGCGCTGCAGAGAGCTTGCATGCTAGCCTGCTGGCTTTGCTCTGCCTCCCTTCTGGAACCGGGAGGGAGGTGAAGCAAAGCCGGCTTGTTAGTGTGCAACTTTTTTGCACCGAACTCCACAGAACATAGGCCAGGAGCCACCCGGGCACCCTCCCCATCCCTGCCCTACTTCACTGTGCATGCCCCTGGGAGAGGGGGTGGAAAGCAGGGCACAGTGCCACAGGGGAGGGCAGTGGGTGGCGGGCTTGTCCGGGGTACTGCAAGCCCTAGGGCCTCCCCTGAGCCTGGGTGCTTACCAGTTTTACTTATCCCCTGGTAGCTGAAGATTGCAGTGCCATGGAAGAGGTTGGCGGAGGTGGCCAGGGCATTTGCCTAGGGCACCGGGAGAGGGGAGGGCCCAATTCATCACCCTCCTGACCCGGCACGCTAGGTAAATGCCTAATTTGCCTAGTGGCAGGGCTGCCTCTGCCCAGACTTGTGGTTCCATTGCTCCTGCAGGCTTTCCTTATTTGCATTCTGGCTTCATTTTCTTCCTTTCTCTTAAGAGCTGCCAGCTCTGGGTTGGAAAATACCTGGAGATTTGGGGCGGAGCTTGAGGAGGGCAGAATTTGGGATGTAGTGCCATACCGTTCAACGCCCAAAGCGGCCATTTGAAAAGCATGGCATGTTTTTAGCTGCCCTCGTGCAAATGAAATGCAATCTTCGCATTCTGGAAAGCTCAGCAGGCACCAGAATGAGTACTGGCAGGTACCATTGGGGCCCCACACGCACCATGTTGGGGAACCCTGTGTTAGACCAACACAAGCTTTTGTAGAGCGGCACCAGCAGCTACTTTCCAGACCGTTTGCAGCTCTTTAGATACAATCCGCTGGCCCCCGTTCAAGGTTTTTATTGTTTTCTATAGTAGGCTTATGACTAACTAAGTGATGCTTTATACATACGAGCTCGTAAAAACCAGGGGTCAAGAGTACATTAAATTTTTAATTGTAAAAGAAAACTACCAAACATGTAATTGTGTGTACAGAGGGGGGTGGGCGGGGAAGAGAGCTGAGCACTCAATAACCAGTTCGGTAGGGCTAGGAACAGAAGTGCTTGCATGGATTTCCAGCCCCGAGACTGTGATCTTGCTGCCAAACGGGGGTTTACAAAGCAAAGGCCTCTGGAGAGTTCTCATACTTTCTGGCTTATTTTCTTGGTGTTCATCTTAACAGAAGTCAGCTGTTCCCCTTTCTCACTTATCCAGGCTTTAGAAGCAAAGCGTTTAGCATCTGGTCTGCCTATTATTATAATAAAAAGGAGAACATCCTGCTCTGTTGGGAGAACAACACTATTGGCACTGAAAGGACAGACTGTTGAAAGCGGCCAGGATGCCCCGAGATCTCCCTCTGCCTTGTTCCTGCACTGGTTTCCTTGCATTAGACCAAAGAAGTTCATTGGCACTTTCTCTTTTTGTTTTGCTTTGGTTTCCTTCGCTTGAGGCTGGCCTTTTGGTCAAATCTGGAAAAGGACCCTTGTGAGGGGCTGTGGCTCGGTGGTAGAGCATTTCCTTTGCATGCAGAAGGTCCCAGGTTCAATCCCAGGCTACCTCCGGTTAAAAGAATCAGGTGGGAGGTGATGTGGACCTCCTGACAGCACCTGGGTTTTGGCCACTGTGTGACACAGTGTTGGACTAGATGGGCCATTGGCCTGATCCAACATGGCTTCTCTTATGTTCTTATGAGTGTTGGACTAGATGGGCCATTGGCCTGATCCAACATGGCTTCTCTTATGTTCTTATGAGTGTTGGGCTGGATGGACCATTGGCCTGATCCAACATGGCTTCTCTTATGTTCTTATGAAAGTTGGACTGGATGGGCCATTGGCCTGATCCAACATGGCTTCTCTTATGTACTTATGAGTGTTGGATTGGATGGACCATTGGCCTGATCCAACATGGCTTCTCTTATGTTCTTATGAGTGTTGGACTGGATGGGCCACTGGCCTGATCCAACATGGCTTCTCTTAAGGTCTTATGAGTGTTGGACTGGATGAGCCATTGGTCTGATTCAACATGGCTTCTCTTATGTTCTTATGAGTGTTGGACTGGATGGGCCATTGGCTTGATCCAACATGGCTTCTCTTATGTTCTTATGAGTGTTGGACTGAATGGGCCATTGGTCTGATCCAACATGGCTTCTCTTACGTTCTTATGAGTGTTGGACTGGATGGGCCATTGGCCTGATCCAACATGGCTTCTCTTACGTTCTTAGGAGTGTTGGACTGGATGGGCCATTGGCCTGATCCAACATGGCTTCTCTTATGTTCTTATGTCTGGGGCACTGATGCTCTGTATTCTGGGTGCTTGGGGGGAGCAACAGTGGAAGGGCTTCTAGTGTCCTGGCCCCACTGGTGGGCCTCCTGATGGCACCTGGGTTTTGGCCATTGGGTGACACAGAATGTTGGACTAGATGGGCCATTGGCCTGATCCAACATGGCTTCTCTTACGTTCTTCTGTTTTGGGCAGTGATGCTCTGTATTCTTGGTGCTGGGGGAGCACAGTGGGAGGGCTTCTTGAGTTCTAGCCCTTCTTGTGGACCTCCTGATGGCCTCTGGGTTTTGGCCACTGTGAGACACAGAGGTTTGGACTGGATAGGCCATTGGCCTGATCCAACATGGCTTCTCTTACGTTCTTACATGAAAGACCTCTTCCGGAGACCCTGGAGAGCTGCTGCCAACCTGAACAGACAATACTGACCTTGACGGACTGATGGTCTGATTCAGTATTTGGCAGCTTCATGTATTTATGCATTGTTCGTCACAGGAGAAATTGCACAAAAATAGATCTGTTTTTTTAATGCAGTAGGATGAGATCTCTTTCTTTCTTTTTCTCTCACTCAAGTCCTTTTCTTTCTTTCTCTAACAACTGCGGAAATGAAAAAGTAAACAAAACTTAGGACTGCATTAGCCTTCAAGCTGCTCCTTTACAAATAAATATATAAAAGAATGAAAACTAACCGAAACTAAGCATAGAAGGCACAAACACGGTGGTTATTATTTTCATATTTGCGCATGCTTAAATTGTGATGTTTGCAATAAAATCATCATGCTTGTTTCTATTCCGAGGCCTTCGCATTTTCCTAAAATAAAAGCTAAAACAAAGTTAAGTCAAAACTCCATTTGGGGGGTCTTTGTTGCTTTTTAAAGATGCCGTGACTTTGAACCCAGTTTTAAAAATACACTTAGAACTATCTGCCAAGGAAGAAGTAAATCATTAAGAGCATCATGTCCACAAGAAGGACCACCTGATTCTATGCACGTTTCCTCAAAAGAGTCACAAAATAAATTTAGACTGATTCCCCACTAGCCCTGTTCTGGTCTCGTTGCCCCTTTTACTGCAGCACTTCTGCTGGATTTTGCACAAGCTGCTCCAGGGTGGCAAGTTGCCCCGCCTCTTTTCAAGTTCCCTCCATGGCAGGCAGAAACCAGTTTTCAGAGGATCCTGCCTGCCACAGAGGGAACTTGAAAAGAGGCGGGGCAACTCGCCACCCCGGAGCAGCTTGTGCAAAATCCAGCAGAAGGTGGGGAAAGGAGCAACGAGACTGGAACAAGGCTCAGAGTTACTCTAGAGTCAGTAGGATTGTCATCTAAGAAAGAGAACGTTGATCTAGAACAGGGGTCCTCAAACTACGGCCCGCGGGCCAGATGCGGCCCGCTGAGGACGTTTATGCGGCCCGCCGGGTTATGGCAAAATCAGACCGGAAGTGACGTTCGACCTAAACTTGCGTTAGCAACGCACACTTCCGGCACTGGGCTGAGGCGGCGGAGACAGAGTGTGAGGCGATACCGAGGTGAGGTGAGTTCCCAGGCCAGGGTGTGTGGTGTGGGGAAGGGAGAGAGATGCAGAAGACGGAAAACTGACGGCCCGCGGCCTTGTACAGTAACGGCAGTCTGGCCCTCCAACAGTCTGAGGGACAGTGAACTGGCCCCCTATTTAAAAAGTTTGAGAACCCCTGATCTAGAAAATAGGGTTACCAACCTCTAAGGTAAGGTAAAGGTGCAAGCACCAGTCATTTTCGACTCTTGGGTGACGTTGCTTTCACAATGTTTTCATGGCAGACTTTTTACGGGGTGGTTTGCCACTGCCTTCCTCAGTCATCTACACTCCCCCCCCCTCCCCAGCAAGCTGGGGACTCATTTTACTGACCTCGGAAGGATGGAAGGCTGAGTCAACTTGCAGCCGGCTATCTGAACCAGCTTCCGCTGGGATCGAACTCAGGTCGTGAGCAGAGGGCTCCGACTGTACTGCAGCGTTACCATTCTGCGCCACGGGGCTCATTGCCAACCTCTAGTTTGCAACATAAATAGACACAACCCAAAGGTTATAGTGGCAAAACGACTAATATATTGTAACAAGAAACAATATAAAGAACAATAAAGAAAAAAAATCCCTAATAAAGTCCACATAGAAAGTGTCAATTTCTTGTTTCTGAAAAGGACTCAGTGCAGATAACTTCCACTTGATGCAAACCGTTCAATTCACATATGTAGAATAAAGCACTCCTTGGAATCCCCTGGACAGGTCGGCAGCTTCTGCTACACCTGTTTCAAAGCCTTTGTCAACGAGGAATATTCCACAATGTTTACAATAATCAGTATTACAATTTTCAGACAAAACTCATAGGGACCCAAAGTCTCCAAAAGACAATCTCTCAATTGTGGCTTGCGCTCCAAAACGGCCGCTTTGAGTTGTGTCTATTTAAGTACTTCTGGAGTGACTTCTCTCATTTGTATTTTAACCTCCAGGTGGGGGGGTAGAAGATGAAGAAGGTATTTGATTTATATCCCGCCCTCCATTCCGAAGAGTCTCAGAGCGGCTCACAATCTCCTTTCCCTTCCTCCCCCACAACAGACACCCTGTGAGGTAGATGAAGATATTGGATTTATATCCCACCCTCCACTCCGAAGAGTCTCAGAGCAGCTCACAATCTCCTTTCCCTTCCTCCCCCACAACAGACACCCTGTGAGGTAGATGAAGATATTGGATTTATATCCCACCCTCCACTCCGAAGATTCTCAGAGCAGCTCACAATCTCCTTTCTCTTCCTCCCCCACAACAGACACCCTGTGAGGTGGGTGAGGCTGGAGAGGGCTCTCACAGCAGCTGCCCTTTCAAGGACAACCTCTGCCAGAGCTACGGCTGACCCAAGGTCATGCTAGCAGGTGCAAGTGGAGGAGTGGGGAATCGAACCCGGTTCTCCCAGATAAGAGTCCGCACACTTAACCACTGCACCAAACTGGCTCTCCAGGGGTGGAGATCTTCTAGGATTACAGCTGGTCTCCAGATTACAACGATCAGCTCCTCCGGGAAAAAATAGCAGTTTTGGAAGGTGGAATCAATGGCATTATACACTGTTGAGGTCCCTCCTCTCCAAACATTAACCTCCCTGAGCCGGGACCGGAGCTATATGTTTTTTGAGGGGGGGGGCAAAATTAAACCCTTTTGGGCCATTCTATCATGGTCCCATAGAATACAATGGACTCCATACCCAATTTGGCCCTCCCCCCTCTGTCAGTGCCCTGGGCAGGCACCCCCCTCTGTCCCCCCCCTAGATTCAGCCCTGCTCCAAGCTCCACTCTCATGTCTTTAGGTATTTACCAAGCGGAAGTTGGCAGGCCTACCAGGAAAAAAGATCTGAATCCAAGGGAGCACCAAAGGAACAGGCGCGTCCCTCTCTCAACCACCCCAGAAAGATTTCATCCTCTTGCATCTCCTCACTGCAACTATCTCACTCGTACGGTTGTCCTTCCATGAAGGGCCCCAAGCACTTCAAAATAATCTTTTAGGAGAAACCTATGCCTCTTCCTTAAGGTGTTTCATTAGATACAAGTCTGTTAAGTCTTCAGGCCGAAGTCTCATAACAAACACATCTAGACTATTAGAATGAGTGCACAGGGACTTTTCAGAAGAGCACACTCCCACACACAGGCCCATAGCCAAGAAGTGGCCCGGACACCCCACCAACCCCCCCCCTTCGACCCCGATGGCCCCTCTTGACAGCCTTGCTCCCCCTCCGCTCTTGTGGCCCCCCGCTTTCTCCGCCGAAGGCCAGCATAGGAGCACTGGCCTTGGTCTGGCTTTTCCTGTCGATCAGCTGATCGACAGGAGGGGCCTTGAAAGAGCCCCAGGAGCCAGCGCTTCACCGGGTGGGTGGGTGGGAAGGGGGAGGCATGGTGAGGTGGGAGGGGGCTGCCAGAGTGGTGGAGAGATCTTGGCGCCAAAACAGTGGAGGTGGAGAGAGTGGGGACCACCAGAGCGGAGGGGGGGGCCCTCCATCAGAAATCTTATTCCGTGGGCACCCCCACCAAAAATTTTCTGGCTACGGGCCTGCCCTCATGTCACCATCCTAATACTCGGGGAAAGTGCTGTCAAGTTACAGTCAACATATGGCAACTGTGTAGGATTTTCAAGGCAAGAGATGAACAGAGATGGTTTGCCATAGCCTGCCTCTACGTAGCAACCCTTGGACTTCCTTGATGGCCTCCCATCCAAATAGTAACCAGAGCCAATTCTGCTTAATTTCTGAGATCTGACAAGATTGGGCTAGCCTGGGCCATCCGGTTCACAGCATTGAAATAAATTCTATTGAAATCTGTGGGATTTGCTTCCAAGCAATTGCTTAGTCAGAAGGCCTCTCCGTACAATGGTGAGCTATGCTAATCGATCTCCCCCATTAATCAGATGAGCAGCTAGTCACCTGTTGTCAGGGTTCGTTTTGTAGAAAAATAGGTGGCAGAGCTCATTAGCATAACTCATCAGCATATGCCCACCCTCCCCTCAGTCAAAAGCAACCCGATGCAAGAAAGGAGAGCCCTGGGTGAGTGGGGCCTGATTGGGCTGGCTAGAGATCCAGGCAGCCCAAGCAGGCCTCACTTGCCTGGGGCTCTCCTGGGCTGGCCCCCTCTCAGTCAAAAGGCCAGCAAACCACCCACTGCCCAAAATCAGATAAGAAGTGGAGAAAGGGTGGTGTGGGCTTCTCCAGGGGTTAATGAGGGCTGCTGGGGGTGTGGCAAAGCCTCTGGTAGCTGGCTGGCTGCCCGCTCTCCTAATCCAGGGATTGTTATGCACCTACTATTCAATGGACAAGATAGGTGGGGAAGAGGAGGGGCAACCCTCAGAAAGGTTCAGGAGCAGAATCAGTCAGGCTCAAAATAGATGATCAAGCAGGTCAGGAATAAGAACGCCCACCATGTATATGGTTGACTATCATGGTATGCATCCCACTTTTAGGCACGCACAGGATTAGGTGGTTTGCAACCCAAAAGGCAACCTGGTCTACTTTTGTATGTGGTTCACCAGTCCCTGAACTGGGGATATGGCATCTAGGATTATCGGGATGTCAAATTTGACGTAAAAAAAAAATTAAGATCTTTTCAATGAGTTGTGGGTCTTTTGCCCTGTTCGAATACAAAATACACCAAAGCCTATCTTGCTGACCGGTGACCTTCACTATGGAAAAGTTGCTTGATCCACTGTTTATTTGCATGCTACAGGAAGAAGTCATCTAAAATGATATATGGATGTCACTGTACACGGAATGCTCTAGCAATGTGACTTTCAGCAGAGCCTCTCCAGTTTCCAGATGTGTAGATTCAGGGCCAAGCGGCACATTAGACCAAGCTCTAGGACGCCTTCCTCTTCTGTTTCATGTGCCGCCAGAGTAGCATGGCTATGTTGGAACAGAACAGAAAGGTAGGGGCGTAGGCAGAATTTTTTTTTAGGTCGGGGGGGGGGCTTTAAAAAATTCAGGCGTGGGGCTCGATTTTCTTTAAAAGCCCCTCGACCTAAAAAAATCCTGGCTACACCCCTGAGAAGCAGCCTCCCTGACTACACAGCTAGCTTTGAAGCTGTCTTCGAGAAGACCCGCAGCCTCTCGCCTTCCCATCCTGCTCAGCATGAAGACCCGCTGCCTCTGGCTCTCCCGTTTTGCTTGGCTGAGCAGGACAGGAAAGAGAGGAGGGGCCAACAGGCTAGGGCTTCCTACTTTCACAGCCTGCCGGCTGTGAGAGCATAAAGACCCGCCATGGTCACATCTTGCCCTCCCTTCCTGCTTCACAGGGTCAGGGCCCTGAGTTGGGGGCCTCGATGGGAAGTTGGGGCAGGGCCCCCAGAGGGCCCCCCATAGCTACATACCTGGAGACAGGTTAAATCTGTTTTCTATCTGCCAACTTCCACTGCAAAATCATCCCCTCTGGCTAATCTTTCATCCACCGGACTGGGGGGGGGAGGGGGATTTGATTAACTTCTTAACAAATTATGCAGGGAGTTCATTGCTACAAGTTTTGGGGAGGAGCCGTGGCTCACAGGTAGAGCATCTGCTACACATGCATAAGGTCCCAGGTTCAATTCCCTGCATCTCCATATAAAAGAATAGGGTAGTACAAGGTGATGTGAGACCCTGCAGAACTGCTGCCGATCAGAGTTGAGAGAACTGTGGGCTGACTCAGTATGTGGTTACTTCATATGCTGTTCTTTTGTAGCGTATCGTGATGTATAGTAGTGTACAGTTCATGTACAGTGATGGCCGTAAGCTTAGGTGGTGTGAAAGTAGAGGAGGTGCATTCAGAGATCATCCACCCATCCATACCTGTTAGCCTGATAGTTAACAGGAACTCCCAAGGGTGGAATTCTAGCAGGAGCTCCTTTGCATATTAAACCACACCCCCTGAGGTAGCCAATCCTCCAAGAGCTTACAAAAAAGAGCCTTCTAAGCTCTTGGAGGATTAGCTACATCAGGAGGGTGTGGCCTAATATGCAAAGGAGCTCCTGCTAGAATTCCACCCCTGGGAACTCCCATGCTTAGATGCAGCATGCCATTGAGTGCTGTGACAACAGGGGAGAGCTGTGATTTTCTTATTAGATCCTTGCATCTTCCCCTGGTAGCATTTGAGTGACAAAAGAGTAAAGCTGTCCATTCACTCTCATGCAGCTGAATTCAGACTGGGTAAACCACCACCACAACAAAACGTGCCAAGGAAAGAATGGAAGCGCTCTGTTTAATATGTAGACTGAGCCTCAATGTATGCTGCAAGGACATCTCAGTCTCTTTGCTGATCATGGGACTTGTGGGCTGTTCAAGACTGCGGAGTCCTCATGGTGGAAATGCTGATGTTTATGGTGTGCTTTTTCATAACGCTGCTTCCTTTACATCTGGCCACATGTTCATGGCCCAGCTCAGAATCCGGGGAACTCCAATGCAGGGATGCCTTGCGACAATTTTCGTCAGCCCCCTGCTATCATCAGCACCGGGACTGATTCATTTCTCTCGTCCAAAGGAATAACTTCACCATTCTCACTTTTCACTTTATAGACATAGGTGCTTTATTTGTGAAAGGTCTGCAGTGTTGTCCGGCTGCAGGCCAGCCCACTAACTATTGTTAGCTGGGACTATCAAACCAGGATCTGAACTAGGCGGGAGCCTGGAGGGAACATGGGGGGAAGCCGGTGGTGAAATGTCACTTCGGGGGGGAGGGGGAGTGTCCCCTCTGGGAATCACCAGAAACTCTATGGTGAAACGAGAGTTTCTGGTGACTCCTAGAGAGAACCGACATCACTTCCGAATTTTCCCTGAAAGTGACACCACACTGTTGGTCATTTTAAAAATTATTTTCCTTTTGGTGCTGCTTTGAGCAGCGGTCGGAAGTGAGAGTCAGGGATCCTCAGCCCATAGCAGGCAATTTTGACTTGAATTGGTTTAATAACTACGGTTTCACATAATGCATGAATACAGACCTCTGGGCTTGCTCCTTAGCACTACCTCCTTACCGCATAGCAAATGCAATGAAGTCCACATTTGTTGATATAAAGTCTTGAGCGATCATTTGAAAGCTAAATCCTCAACTGCGGTCAGACAACAGATTTAGTGCAATCTGTCCCTGCCTCTAATTAATCCCACTGTAACCTGCTTCAGTGCAAGCTCACTCTGTGAACATATATGAACATATGAAGCTGCTTTATAGTGAATCAGACCTTTGGTCCATCAAAGTCAGTATTGTCTTCTCAGACTGGCAGCGGCTCTCCAGGGTCTCAAGCTGAGGCTTTTTCACACCTATTTGCCTGGACCCTTTTTTGGAGATGCCAGGGATTGAACCTGGGACCTTCTGCTTCCCAAGCAGATGCTCTACCATTGAGCCACCGTCTACCACTGAGCCTCACCGTCCCTCTGTGGTTGATCGATCAGATTACTGCTGCGCAGCAACCACAGAGAGAGTAGTCATGCAGTCCCCACCCCCCATAATTTGTCTTCTGAGCATGTGCATAAGCACTTATGTGCTTCTGGCAGAATGGCGGTGGCTAGTGGCTAATGGGATTGCTGGAGGAGGCTGCTGGGATACGTTGTTCAGTATTGGGGGAATGTTTTTGAAACTACCTTGGAGCAGTCTTAAGAAAGACAGTTTTGAGATGCTCCCGTGAGAGGGAACGAGAGAGAGATGTCCGTAAACTAAATAATAAAAAGACAAGTGGTGATTGATGACCCAGGACGGTATGCACTTATGTGCATGTCCCTACCTGATAAAAAAAAGAGGGAGGGGGAGGAATGGATGGGGAACTTCACACTTCCCAACTGGCTTCAGTTCTCAACAGGGGAGTTCCTACATCCAGAAATGCAGGATGAAAGTGTTGACATCTGGAACAACTGGACTTTTCCCAGTTCCTAACAGCATTGCTTTGAAGGCGAGTCGGAATGACTGGGGACAGGAGGCAGATGTCGCTGTCTGATCAAGCAGTTTAAATCCGAGAGGAAACCGCAACAATGTTGGATAAAACTGCTCATGTGACCACAGCCCTGGTTTCATGAACTAACTTAAAATAGATCACAATGTTCCATTATTACTGAATTGAGCTAACGAATGCACACAATTAATGGATGATTAAGGATTGTCAGGTAAATGTGGTTACAGTTATGTCAGTTCTATTTTATGGTTTTAAAAAGTAATTTCAATATAACAAACACCGAAAGAGTTCTAAGCCAAGGGGATGGTTTGATATATAAGTGCACCCTGGCTCCAGTCTGCTCTTGACTATTTACAACCATAAATTCGATAATTATGGAGATGCGGCAAAAGACAAAGACGCAAGGAACAGCATTAACAAAAAAGCCACTTTTATTGAAAATGAGATTCAAACCTCAAAATTAATATTACAATCATGAGAGAATGCCAGACAAATTCAATTTACAGTTGCAACATACAATACAAATAGTCCCTTTGAAGATAAAGTAAACCCTTCCCCAATCGCTGTCTGCGGCACAAAGGGGAAAAAAAAATGTGTTTGTACAATATGTGCATGAAAAGCAAATCTTGGGCAACAGCAATTGGAAAAATATAAGAGAAATTAAAGCTTGTATTTACAGGAAATGCTACAAATATTTTGTTCCAGCAGAAATTCAAGACTGGCAAAGCATATTTAACAAAGCAAGAGCAACCAGCCAACAAAACAAAATAAAACAAAAACACCCAAGTGGAATGTTGCTCATTGTACCTATGAAATAAAATTACTGTAAAAAATACGGTTTCTGGCTGATCTATTTAAAAAGCATTGCAATAAAAAATAAAACAAGAAATTATTTGTAAACAGCTAAAATGTCAGGTAGAACATGCCGAAATGAAACGTATCTGTGAGTCTTTAAGAGGCTGGGTTCTCTTTGATCTTTACTCATGATTTATACAGCATTAAATTATTGCTTTTGTTCATGGCTTTTCTGTCCGTGACTCCTGATGTATTACTTCACCAGGACTCAAATGGCGGGCTCCAGCAATAAGATGGAGCAGTATTCCGGTAAACTTGACAGTGCAAAATATTCCCCTCCTGAAAAGGCCTTTTTTTCTTTTTTGGGGGGGGGGGGAAGGTGGGGACCAGTAAATCCACGCTCTTGGGACTGCCAGTTGAGAGCTCAAAGCTCAGTAGAGCACTCTTACATTATGGTCTGCTAAACCATGCTTTCGTGTCAAACACTGACCGATTTCGCACTCAGCTTACCCCGTTGTCATGTTCCTCTTCTCTGCGTAGCATCCTTCAGATTTCCCACTATCTGCTCCGGAGCTGCAGCAAACATAACGGTTTTCACGGGGCAAATGGAAACTGTTTTTTAGCAGTTTCTGTTTGCCACGCGAAAAGTGCGATGTTTCCTGCAGCTCTGGAGCAGATAGTGGGAAATCTGAAGGATGCTGCACAGAGAAGAGGAACGTGACAGCGGGGTAAGATGAGTACGAAATCGGTCCATGACTTGCTTCAAACGAAGTAAGGATTTAGGGATTAAACTTGGCGTTGTATGTAAGGAAATTAACTCATTCCCCTGGAAATAAATCTTTGGTACAGTTTCTGAAAACAGATTTGCACATGCGATTTCTTATCATCGAATCCGCAAACCAGGCTAGCATTTCCTCCTGGCAAAGAAGCTATTCTCATCCTGAAGGTAGTTATCTGATTCCATAGTATTAACCTCTTTCACACATTCCTTTCCTGAATCAAGATCAAATGTACTTGAAGGAGAGCCATGGTGGGGGAAGGAAGTAAAATGGGGGGAAATATACCAGTCATGGTATAATTGTTTGCCAGTTCAAAACAAATGCAGGGCTGTATTTGTTGCTTAGAACCGTTACAAAATTAGGAGGACAAACCATTTTGGACATAGTTATTTCTATGGTGTCACCCAAGGATTAGGAACTATCCAAGATTGAATGAAATAGTTCCCAACTGAAAGTTTACATTTAAAGAAAAAGAAAGGAAAGCATCTACAGATTAAAAAATGAGAGGAAATGCAAAGGGCTTAGTTCTCCCCAGCAGCGTTTTTGGATATTCTCTCTTGCCTCTCCTTATTATTGGTTGTTGACTTGCAGTGCAACCCTAAACAGTTATGCCCTTCTAGGTCAATGGACTTAACCAGGGGTGGAATTCTAGTAGGAGCTCCTTTGTATATTAGGTTACACACCCCTGATGTAGCCAATCCTCCAAGAGCTTACAAGGCTCTTTTTTGTAAACTCCTGGAGAACTGGCTACATCAGCGGGGTGTGGCCTAATATGCAAAGGAGCTCCTGCTAGAATTCCACCCCTGGACTTAAGACTGCTAAGGGCTGTACCGTCAAATAAGCAAAACGGACCATTTTATCTGTGCAGTCGTTAACGGGGGCACAAACGGGACGTGTTTTAGGGCCTTCGAAACTGCACACCTGAGCGATTCAGAGTTTTAATCCCAAAGAATCCAGTTTTAAAACGGGATGATACAGAAAGATTATACCATCGGTACGGAAGAATAGAGGGGGGGAAATGATCCAGGAACAGAAAGCAGTGCTTGCATTTTACAAGAAACTCTTTCTAAAATGCATTTTGGGTTGCTGCCTGCAGCCACTGTAACAACACAAAAACATCCTTACAAAAATTACTTAATATGCACATAGTAAACCTTTAAAAAGCCCTTTTCAGCAATAAAAAATAATGTACAAATATAGTACCTTTTTATTAAATACACAACAGCTTTTGCACGGGCAGTTCACTTTCTTTTTTCTCTTGCTTAACAAACATCACCGAACCCCTCCCCTCACAAAACTTGAAATGTGTAACCAGACACTGGCTTTCTTAAGTGCTGCTGAAATGAATAAACTTATTTTACCGGTAACAATTACAACGGACCGTGGTACACTTCAAGCCACCACATACAATAAATAGAATCAATAATTGCTTCCATCTTTGAAGGAAAAGCTACCTATCAGGAAAGTGTCTCTTGACTCACAAAAACAAAACAAAAACAAATCGCACTTGGTACACAATAACCTTTAGAAGGCAAAGACTTTCCCAACAAATAAAATCAAATGAATCACGCCCAATTGTTGGGAAGGTTCTGTGGGGGATTGGGAGACTCTCTAGCAGGTGGAGGAGGCTGACACTGTCCAACTGCAACTGCATTGGCACTTTTACCATTCCGTATTGTTGAGCTGACCGAAACATCTCCTCGAATTATCATTCGTTTCAGCAACATTGCAGTCCTGTTTGCTGCGGGCAGTTCGGTCTGAAAGCAGTGCAAAGAGGAGAGGGGAGGAGTCTAGGAGGGCAATGGACTCTGGGGAGCTGGACGCTCTTTTTAAAAATACAAGCTACAACCTGCACTGTTTTTTCCCTTCGCCAGTGTCCTCCTGAAACTGAGCACGTGCATAAATCTGAGGACTAGAGGCAGATTCCAGCCGCCAGGTGCAACACGATCTTATCGCTCTACCGAGGTCTAACGAATTCTGAGTGACTTTGGAAAGCTTTGGATCTCAGGCAGCTGATAATCCATGAGTCCAGCTGGTCCTCTGGGCGATACAGTCTGGAGGGTGGCGGATGGATGGAGTTAGAGTCCTCGAGAGGCTCACAGATCACAAACTAGCGACTAGGCCTTAAAGTGACTTTCATGTTCAGCATTCCAGCCTGAGCAGATAAATATTGCCGAATGCTGAGCCCGCAGATCCGCAACACAGTGGTTTACTTGTGCTTATTCCTTTTTAACATGATTGCTATCTCTTTGGAATGATTATTTTTTTTAAAAAAAAATGAAAACCAACTTTACTCTGCATTTGATGCTAGCTAGGTAAGAGCTCTACTATTGGGAAAGGTCATATTTTCTGGAAAAGGTTTGCTATTTTAATTTCTTTTTTGGAGGGGGGGGGAACCCTGACATCAGTTTGACCCTGAACCACTCCTCCCCTTTAGCATTATAGGGATGCTTCCAAGTTTTCTGAATGTCGATCAAAATTTGAGAAAATCTGGGATTTGACCAAAATGTGTTGGCTGGCATCTGCGTGCTTCGCTCTTGTGCCTTAGGCAGCTCCTCTACAGAATACCTGACGTCAGGTGAGACTCTTTTTTTGGGGGGGGGGGGAGAAAACTGCTGGAGGAGCATGGCTGAAAAGCTAGCACAAGTGAGCAGAACACAATGCCCACAGCGGTTTGGATCCTACCTGTTAAATTTTGAGGAAGTAAAGTGAAATTTATCCAGACGAATTTTCGCCTTTGTTCCCAGCGAATGTTTGATTGATTAAAAAGGCAAGTCCGTGCTAAAAGCAACCAAACATCCAATGATATTTAAAAGAGGATCTCCTTCATAAATTAAGACACTGTGCTACATCCAAATGAAGCGTTTCTTTTTTAAAGGGGGGGGGGGAATCACTGGAACTGCTTTTCAGAGTTCAGGCATGGGCTTGAAGTACTGTGCCACTAAAGACTGTCACTATTTAAAAACAACAACCATTTTTAGAGACCGAAGTCAGTATATAATTACATTAAGAAAACTTTAAAGGGACTGAAGATCATTAAATAATTATAAATATTTCTTTAAAATTATATGACGACTCATTTTTTTCCCCCGAACAACCTCAAATTTTACACATTTATAACTTAATAAAATAAAACAAGATAGCCAAACACGCATACTACCTATACTGTTTTAGTGTGAGTAAGATATATTGCCATTCTTTTTTTCTTGCATAAGAAATAAGGTTTTGGTTTTTAAGAGGATTTTTGTTTTTTTTAATACCCAAGATTTTCTTTTTTTCCTTTTGGGTTGACTAAGGCAAAAGCAATCACATAAATGCATAACAGAAAACAGACCAGTCTGTCTTGGTACCTTGTAGAACGCTCTTCCGAAGCAGAATAAGTAGCGCACCTTAAAAGTTCATCTGGCGCGGTGCTCTGATAAGATGGAATTACAGTAATTTGAGCATATCTGAAGATACGGAAGCTGCACAAAACTATGTGCGCAAAGCTGTGGACGGCGTTGTGCGCGCACAAGGCTCCTATACATTGCTAGGCTGCAACCGTACCTGAAGCTCAAGGCGTATTTGTTTGTTTTGAAAATCAAATAAAGCACTGGCTTTGCCTTAATTAGCTAGCGGGAGTCCATGTCTCTTCGCTTGGCAAAAGAACTCGCTAATTCTTTTTCTTTAACAAGAGTGTGGACAAAATGGCCATCATTTCCCCCTCCTTTTTTTGGTGTGCGAATTGTTACTTTTTAACACGCAAAACTTGGGCCAACATTCCCGAGAAGGGGGAAAAAAAAATGTGCTTTGAGCCACGTCGACCGGAACTACGATTCTCAAATTGTACGTATGCAATTAGCTGTTAATATCCCCAGCTACACAGTTTGCACGTATCAACAGCATCTACTAAAAAAACAGGCACTTTATAATTAGCGGACCCTTTCTTCCTTCCCTTTTTTTTTTTGGCTCACAGACTTTAGGCCACACAGGTAAAATTTCAGTACGGCCTCCAAACAGACTCATCCATTCGGCCGCTAGAATTCAAGACTGTTGGGGAACTGCTGTGACTTCCGTCCGCTTCCACGCCGTCATTCTGGTTAGGCAAGTTAGGGTTTAATAGTGTGCTGCCGTTGGATGTGGTGGTACAGGGAGGAAGCATTCTGGAGGGGGAGCGGTCTCCCCCAGGCACCATAGGGAACTGGTATGATCCTGACGAAGTGCCATAGTAGAGATATGGAGTGCTGCTGGTCTGGAAGGGTCCACTTTGGTTTTGGGACGAGCCGGGGTAAGGTGGCGGTAAGTAGGTGTGGTAATGAGTGGTGGCCGACATACCCAATGACATGCCTGAGGTGACTGGCGGTGTATAGGTAAAGGTAGCTGGATAGTGCATTCGTGGGTTGGAGAAGCGGCTCTCAGTGAGGGATGAAATGCTTGTGAACTGCCTGGGATCTGAAAATGGGCCCAGCTCGGAAGCACCTAAAAATCGTAACAAGAGATGGGGGGAAAATTCTGTAAATATCCATTTTTTTTTCTTTTTGCTTACAATTGATGATATAACTTTTTAAAAAAAGAAAAGAAAAGAGAAAAACCCATTTCTTAAGTTCCCCAAAAGAACAGCAAATCATACTATATATACACCATGTGGAATTGCACCTGATACAAACAGTGGCCCTTTATAACCTCAGAGAATCCATGACCGCCAAATAACAGTGGATGGGCACTTGCAGCTAGACCTGTTTTGGGGTCCTCCTAACCAGTGTGTCCCTCTAAGCTGAGTTAGTGTGAGCTAGTCCACAGTTTTTTAGACTTTGGCTCACACTTTTTTGTCTTGGCTCAGGAAAAATGGCCCCAGAGCAAACTAATCTATGCAGTAGCCAAATCACTTGCTCACAAAGTAGAATTTTTGCTCACAAGACTCCACAGCTTAGAGGGAACCCTGATCCTAACCCACCCCAAGCCTCCATATTTGATCAACAAGTAATACAGGTATTGATTTGATACCTACCAGAACAATAGTAACGGAAGACGCCTGTTTGGCCCTCGGTTTCCAGCGGTATGTGAAGCCAGCCTTCTTTTGCTAGAAACCCAGACTGCCGTGCTTAGGTATTCTATAGGAAGCACTGTACGTGTTTTATATATGCATGCAGGTTTGTAGGTTGGAGATCTTATTTTGTATCCTAACATGCCTGCAGCATTTATTATGGGAGGGGGGAGGGAAACACAATTTGAACTTTCGGACAACAAAAGTAGGTCTGATCTTGTTTATGTGTTGGAAAATGTACATGGATGGTTATACGGATACACGAAACTGCCTTATACTGAATCAGACCACATTCTGTATTGTCTACTCAGACTGGCGGCAGCTTTCCAGTCTCAGGCAGAGGTCTTTCACATTATTTAAATGTTCAGGGGTGGAATTCTAGCAGGAGCTCCTTTGCATATTAGGCCACATCCCCTGAGGTAGCCAATCCTCCAAGAGCTTCCAAAAAGGAGCGTTGTAAGCTCTTGGAGGATTGGCTACCTCACGGGTGCGTGGCCTAATATGCAAAGGAGCTCCTGCTAGAATTCCACCTCTGGTTCCCTCTAAGCTGTGGAGTCTTGTGAGCAAAAATTCTACTTTGTGAGCTACTGGCATTAAAGTCATGAGCTACGGCATAAATCGGTTTGCTCTGGGGCCATTTTCCCTGAACTAATGTGTGAGCCTGAGGCTAAAAAACCTGTGAGCTGGCTCACACTAGCTCAGTTTAGAAGAAACACTGTTTATAACATGAGCCCTTTAACTGGAGATGCTGGGGATTGAACCTGGGACTTCTGCATGCCAAGCAGAAGCTCTACCACTGAGCCACACATCCTCCATAGTTGAGCTTGGATCCCATTTAAGATTTCCACTATTGGAAAAGGGGGGTGATTTTTCCTGATCTCTCTTCCTGCTGCAGTTCTCTTGTTCTTCCCTAATGTTTGTTCCCTAGGGTCCCTTGTTCCCAAGGAGCAATATTTCAGGGTTCCTCTGGGATTGAAACAGCAGCGGGCAGGCAAGGATGTCCTTTTCTGCTGACGGAAATCTCTTCCATCATTGGAGATTAACTGTGGGATCCAACCCATAGGTGGAACGTAAAGTGGATTTTTTATGAAACAGTTTGGTCACGAGAAAAAAACGAATGAAAGCATCCTGAAAAATACACGTGAAGCATTTAATCTGCTACAAAGAAGCAAAACGATGTTTCCAACTAACTGTGGTTTAATCAAAGGATCTGAAATCTGTATATTAACAAGCACAAATCACCCTGCCCTCCTCTCTGCCTTGATCTGTTATGGATGCTCCAAGGACAACTATGGTTAGAGCTATACGAGTCTGCTGATTTAAAGCTAGTTATAAATCTTAGGTTAGAAGCACACTCGGGTTTAAGTTTTGGTTAAGATCAGGCAGACACAATAACGGTAGAGGGGAAGGCCTGGGCATTCTCTAGGCTAAGGGGCTCTGAGATCACTCCGTCGAAGTGTGGGAGCCCCCAGTGAGGCAGCTCCCAGTTTTGAGGGCTTCTTCCAACACTGAATCGAACTCAGGTCGTGAGCAGAACTTGGACTGCAATACTGCAGCTTACCATTCTGCGCCATGGGGATACCTATTAGATTCCTTAAAGGTAGAGGTAGTGCCCTGTGCAAGCACCAGTCATTTCCAACTCTGAGGTGACGTCGCAGAGAACCAGTTTGGTGTAGTCTGCGGACTCTTATCTGGGAGTACCGGGTTTGATTATCCACTCCTCCACTTGCACCTGCTGGAATGGCCTTGGATCAGCCACAGCTTTCACAGAGGTTGTCCTTGAAAGGGCAGCTGCTGTGAGAGCCCTCTCTGCCCCACCCACCTCACAGGGTGTCTGTTGTGGGGGAGGAAGATAAGAGATTGTAAACTGCTCTGAATCTCTGATTCAAAGAGAAGGGTGGGGTATAAATCTGCAGTCTTCTTCTTCTACACTTTACCCCCAGCAAGCTGGGTACTCATTTTACCAACCTCAGAAGGATGGAAGGCTGAGTCAACTTTGAGCTGGCTACCTGAACCCAGCTTCCACCGGGATTGAACTCAGGTCGTGAGCAGAGCTTGGATTGTAATACTGCGGCTTACTACTCTGTGCCACGGGGATACCTATTACATTCCTTAACCATAGCTAAAAGATGGGAAGTGTTACTTCTATACCAGCCCTGATAGAAGGCACAGGTAAGGCAGAACAAGAGGAGGGAAAGTACTTCATAATAAACTTGACATATTACACAGTATACAACAAAACCACTGACTACTTCCTATCTATTTGAAGTTTTTCTTCCACAAATATTTGGAGGATATTTTCCTTCTCCAATTACAAAACAATAAGAGAGGAACAGAATAATGAACTCAGAGAGGTCATCTCTAAGCTCCCAGCTGGGAATTTTGCAGAATTTCCAAGTATAGCGACATCCATTCACCTATTCCCCTCCCACCTTCGCTATCAAGAATCTTCACTGCATAACTGAAGGTATGGCATCGAAGAAAAATATTTTTAAACAATATGTTCATTTTAGGGGCTATACCTGTTAAACTCAGCTTCTGCCTGAAATGTCAAAGAGCTATTAGGGTTGTACATGACTTCACTCCCTGATACTTAATAGCTTGCTCCACCAAGTGCAGTAGCCATTTTGTGATTCCATCCACTGCCCAAAGTCATAATTCTAAAGAATTCCACAGACTGAGAAAGGCTGGGAACCCTGGTTTATTTCTGTTGGCCTCGTTAGTTTTCCTTTCATAAGAAGTATATAACTGCAATAGGGTTGCCATTCCCCAGGTCCCAGTGAGGGAGCCCCCAGTTTTGGGGGTCTTCTGCCTGCTGCTGGCTACCTGGCTGGTGGGGGAAACGCCAACCTCAGATGGCAACGTCGTGTGGTGACGCTCTGGTTTTTGAGCAGAACTCTATTGTTTGAAGGAGATTTTACCACAGAGTTTTGCCTCAAAACCACAGTGTCGCAGTGTGACATACCCAACATGACATTACCTCCGTGTTATGTCATCATATCATAGTGCCCCAGCCCGCTCCCATCCTGTTGGTGCGTTGTCAGGATCTGGCAACCCTAAACTGCACCAAACAGGGGTTCAAAAGAGTAGTTTGACTCCACTCTCTGCCTCACACTCAGTTTGGGGTCTTAGGCAAACAGTGGACTTCCATCCAACCTGGCATGCAACTGGCAGTCGAATACATGCATATGTGTGAGAGACCCACAAGCAGGCCTCAGATTCAGTGGGAGCTCACAGGAGTGCAGCTCCTGAACCTTTCTGAGGGTTCCACCTCCTCCTTCCCACCTTGTCCATTGAATAGCAGGTGCAGCTGCATAACAATCCCTGGATGAGCTCTACCACCTATTTTTCTATAAAACAACCCCTGCCCACAAGGAAATGTGGGGGGCATTTAATTTTCTCTTTCCCTTACCTGAAAGTCCCTGTAAGCCACTCCTGCTCTCCTTTTTTCTCTCCTTCGCATGCACCATCTAATTTACCTTTATCTGCCTCCCTATCTTCAGCTTTCCCTCCCCTTCTTCCTTCCCCCGGCAGCCTCTATGTGGAAAAACTATTGCCCGGTTGTGTGGTACCAGCTGCCAGACTGGACCCAGCTACACAGTAGGAAACCCGCAAGGATTTGCAGGAGACACCTCGTTTTCCCCTTTAGCCCCTCCCACACACTATTTCCTTTTCCTCTCCTTCTGGCAGACCCCATATCTTCACCTTTCCCTGCTTCCTTCTCCCCTTCCCACCCACCCGCCTTTTTTCTGCCCTTGTGTCTTCAACAGGGCTTTTTTTTTGTAGCAGGAACTCCTTTGCGTATTAGGCCACACACCCCTGATGTAGCCAATCCTCCAAAAGCTTACAGTTGGCCCTGTAATAAGAGCTCTGTAAGCTTGTGGAGGATTGGCTGCATCTGAAGTGTGTGGCCTAATATGCAAAGAAGTTCCCGCTACAAAAAGAAGCCCTGGTCTTCAACTATATTTATTATTTCATTCATACCCTGTCTTTATCCCCATTGGGGGCCCAACCTCTCATCTCCTTCATTTTACCCTCAAAACAGTGAGGTAAGGTAGGCTGAGAAAGTTTAACTGGCTCAAGGTCATCCAGTGAGCTTCCAAGGCACAGCTGTGATTCAACCCAAGGTCTTCTGGACTGAAACTCTAACCATTTTGCACACTGTCTGTTGTGGGCTGGATGCTGTTGAACAGTAAGTCATGCAAGTCGCATAACAGCAAGCTCCATGGTGGCTGCTAGTAGTGAGCCTGGCCCCATGAGTTCTCCCTCAAAAGCTAAAACACCCATGGAAAGGGCTCTGCCTCCCACCCCCCCACCCCCGTCTTTTACTAACAGAAACCCAAGGGCTGAAATATGTGTGGTTGCCTAGCAATGGCCAGAGGGCATTGCTTTGTTAAAGTTACAGGCACTGCTTCTATTATTTGGGGGGGTTTGCACCTTTAATATATATATTTTGAAGATTCTCCATTTTTCTGTACATCTGGGGCATTTTTCATATTTAGGAAGATCCGTCACGTCTGTTCATGGCTTCAGTCTCTGGACTTAAGAATCTACAATCTCTGGATTTTAGTATCTATAATTCTCACAATGAGAATTAGTGTATAAATTAGTGTATAAATGCAGGAAGGAGAATCGGCCAGAATTACAACTGATCTCCAAACTACAGGGATCAGTTCCTGTGGAAAATATACTGCTTTGAGGGAGTGGATTTTAGGACACTTTCCCTTGCTGAGGGTCCTTCCCAAACTTCACCCTTTCCCAAGTTCCACCTCACAAAACTCCAGGGATTTTCCAATCCAGTGTCAGAAACCTTAGTAAGAAGTGGTTGTTTATATTTAAACGATGTAGCATTAATTTTTGATGATTACTGCCATCAGGTTTTGGTTTTGTTTTTTTTTGAGCAGAAACGCAGTTCTGGCTGGCTCGGCATCAGGCGGCGTGGCTTAACATGCAAATGAGTTCCTGATGGGCCTCTTCTTAAAACAAACAAACATTGCCATCCACTAAAACTAGCTGAGACGAGTGCACCTATTTTGCCTTATGTGGATGATGTCGTGATTTTGTCCCGAACGAGGATTGGACTAAAAAAAGGCCTTGCGATCTTCCTCCAGGTATTGTTGTTGAGAAAGCCTGAAAAGGGCCAGCCCTAGACTGTCTGGCATCCCTAAGTGAGGTTAACCTCTGCCCCCCCCCTGCACTAACATCACCAAGTCACATGGGGGGGGTGCCAAATTCATCACCCCCAGAAGGCTGGTGCCCTGGGCAATTGCCTAGTTTGGCTAGAGGCAGGGCCAGCCCTGAGCCTGGCGATTAACTACCCAAAATCTAAGATCCTAGTTTTCAGAAAATGGAACCTTTCTCAATGGGCTATCAGGGGTTCCAATATTCAGCAAGTCAAGGCCTTCTTCTATTTGTGGATGCTGTTCTTGGCAGACCTACCTGGGACCCCGCAACCCCCCCCCCCCCAATTTAGAACAGCGCTTCATAAAGCAAAGCCCTGTGCAAATGCCGTAAACAGATTTTTCCACAATAAGGGAGGGAAGTATATTCCCAGAACTGTGCAAGCCTTTAATTTGAAAGTGATTCCCATCATTCTTTACAGTTCAGCTATTTGGTCAAAGCTATCTCTGATAATACTGACCGATCGCTAGCCCAATTCTGAAGGAAAACATTGAATCTTCCCTGCTGTGTGTCAAACATTGTATTACAAGCAGAATTTGGGCAGATATCCTTGGAAACAAGAGCATGGTTGTTGTTTTTTTGCCTTCAAACTGAGATTAAAACAGCTCTTTGCTGAATTAGGTTGGTCAGTTGCTTTAAATCCCACAGATCAACTTGGACGAAAGCCCAGGATGAGAAACCGATGGAAGTTAGAATGCCGATTGATGATATTTTTGAGATGGGCAAAAGCAACGCATTTTCTCTGCTCAAAAAGCGAGTCCTTGAAACTGACCATGGTAGTTTGAACCTGAGAGCCTGCGGAGTATGCTCACCCCTGTTTTTTTGGTCTACCTTACCCAAAATCTTCACCCCACCCCATATATACTATCTTACCATCCCACGTTACTGCAGAGCTCTTTTGTTTGCAAGACTGAACATTATACCTACAATCAAGGCTATTTTTGTAGAAAAAGCCCAGCAGGAACTCGTGTGCATAACAGGGCACGCCCCATGATGTCACCTTGTTTCACACGGGGCTTTTTTGTAGGGAAAAGCCCAGCATGTGCTCATTTGCATATTAGGCCACACCTCCTGATGCCAAGCCTGGTGGAGTTGTGTTTCTGTGTGTTCCCGCTCAAAAAACGCCCTGCGTATAATAGTTTTGTTAGGAAGATTTCTGAATAGGCCATACACTGATAGAACCTGCCCTCGTGATAGAGATCCTTTCATGCTCTGCTGGAATGCAGATTTATATATATGACACAAGGGTACAAAAGGAAAGGAAGTGCATGTGCAAGCACAAGAACAGGAGCCTTTTAGCAGGTAGCAGGCCCTACTGCTTTTCACAGGCACAATCTGAACAGACCTCATGCCGTGGGTCCACTTGAGTACCTTTTTGCATTACGGAAGGATTCCTTTTGCACAAGCAGAGTCGAAACAGGAGTTCAGCACTGCGTTTCCTCTTAAAGACTTGGCAATACCCACTCCCAAGGGCGAGTTTCTAGCACCGTGTTGATTTGAAAGTAAGCCTGATTCAGCAAATTCCTCCGTCCCCCACAACTGTCCCTTTATAGCCACTATATTCCCAGCTGCTTCTGCTGCTCCACGCTCGCTGACTAATCACTTCTACCAGCTCTGTATGGCTCTGCTCAGCTGTGTATGGCTTTGCTCGCTATGCTGGATTCCTCGTCTGATGAAGTGTGCTTAAGAGCACACGAAAGCTTACGTTCTGAATAAAAAGTGGTTGTTCTTAAGGTTGCAACTCGACTCCTGCTTTGTTCAACTGCTTCAGACCAACACGGCTGCCCGCTTGGATCTAATCACTTCTTGTTCATTCAAGGTGCCATGACTCCGTTACTGCGGTGCAAGAGCTGCAAGTGCTCCTTTCTTCTTTGCAAAACATGCAATTGCTCTTTTTTGCTCTTTAAATTGCCCACTATCAAGCAATTTTTTTGGTTGTTCGGTTGCACAGTCCCGTCAGACTCTTTGCGACCCCATGGACCAAGTCACGCCAGGTCCTCCTGTCTTCCAACATCCTTTCCTAAATTACTAAATCACAATTATGCGGCCTGGAGATCATAAGAACATAAGTCATGTTGGATCAGGCCAGTGGCCCATCCAGTCCAATGCTCTGTGTCACACAGTGGCCAAAAAACAAACAGGTGCTATCAGAAGGTCCATCAGTGGGGCCAGGATACCAGCAGCCCTCATCCTGTCTCCCCCTCCCAGCACCAAGAATACAGAGCATCATTGCCCCAGACGGAGAGTTCCAACAATAAGCTGTGGCTAATAGCCACTGATGGACCTCTGCTCCAGATGTTTATCCAATCCCCCCTTGAAGCTGTCGATGCTTGCAGCTGCCGCCACCTCCTGTGGCTGTGAATTCCATGGGTTAATTAATCACCCTTTGGGTGAAGAAGGACTTCCTTTTATCCGTTCTAACCTGACTGCTCAGCAATTTCATGGAGTGCCCACGAGCTCTCGTATTGTGAAGCTTGTGAAAGGCAGGTTTGGGAAGGGCAGAGACCCTTAGCTTAGCACAGTGCCATAAAGTCCACCCTGCAAAGCAGCCATTTTCTCCAGGGGAATGGTCACCGTCGTCTGGAGATCGGTTGTCGTCCCAGGAGTTCTCAAGCCCAAAGCCTCTGGGAACTTCCCAACCCAGAGTAGATAAACCTAGTAGGCTTCAGTGACTTGGCTGTGGGCTCCCATTAATTTTTTTTTTATTTCCCGCAATCAAAAATGCACAATCCTAAACAGACTAAGCAGAACTGAGCATTTGCTGCAAATGGATAAGGAGGTTTTATTGCCTACAGATGCCCTTTGAGGTAGCTGTTGATACATTACTCACACACAAGATGCCTTTTCACAATAACATTCCTTGCACCGTGACTAATTGTCACAGAGATATTTTATCAGATGCGATGGAAGCATTTAATTGGGGATAGCGTATCTCTAAGGAAGCATGTTTTCCCTAATCTCTGCCTTTCCCATGACAGACCATCTGCACAGATGAAAACACACATCTCTAAAGCACTTTCTTTTCCCCAAAAGCCCACTCATTCGACAAAAATTAGGTTCTTTTTCTTTTATACCGTTCCTTTTGATTAGCTGGATCACTGAATAGCCTTAGGTGTCTAGTTTGTCCTCTGCAGTCCTTCACCTTTTCAGACCATCAACAGAGACTGAACCTATCCCTGACTTGGATAGCCGAGGCAAGCCCGGTCTCCTCAGATCTCAGAAGCTAAGCAGGGTTGACTCTGGCAATACATGAATGGGAGACCTCCTTGGAATACCAGAAATGGAGGCGGGGGCGAGCTTTATTGGCAGTTACCTGACATTATTAATACAACCTTCTGAAAGATCAAATAGCACCTACGATTGTTTTATACGTTTTTACTTAAGACATATTTTTATATTTTTATGCGACAGCTTATGAATACTGTTTTTTATGACCTTTCAATGTGAGCCACGCTGAGGCCTGCTTCAGCGAGGAGGGCGGGATATAAGTCGAAGTAATAAATAAATAAATAAATTCAACCACCTCTCTAAATATCCTCCAGGCCCCCAGTACGGATCAGTTACCAGAGGTTACCATGACTTCCAGGTGTGTGTATGCACAAAGAGACATACACACACAGACACACGCACAAAATACCAATCCCCTCCCCACAAAAAACAGAGACTGAACCTGAGACATCTTCCATAGTTTGTCTTAGGTGATCCAACAGGCTACAGCCCCCATGTTCAGCCAACATTTAAGTCCGTTCTATGTACTTGTGGGTCTCTGAGTGCCACAAACAGGTCGGAGGAGGGAAAAGGGAGAAGGCCCTGAGAAACTACAGCCATTCATAAACCTCCTTTTTGTTTGCTCCTGCAGCTGTGTTATTGGACACTTGTTCTATGGAGTGGGAATTTTGACCACAGTGTCACATCTAAAATCAACTAGAGCAGGTTATCAAACATGCAGCATGGGGGGCGAATCAGGCCCCCGGAGGGCTCCTATCAGGCCCCTGAGCAACTGGCTGTCATCTGTTTCCTTCTCCCTCTCTCTTGCTTCCTTCTGCGTAACAGTTTGCTTTGCAAGGCTTGCTCAGTTGTACAGGAGCTACAGAGCAAAGCCTCTGTTTCCTGCATTGGCTGAGGCTCCTCCCTTGGGGAGGAAGTGGGGAGGGAGAGCTTGTTTTGCCAGGCTGTCTCAGTTGCACAGCAGAGCTACTAAGCCAAGCCTCTCTTCCTTCTATTGGCTGAGACTCCTCCCCCTCCTGGTCTCCTGGGGAAAGGAAGGAAAGAGCCAGAGCTTCTTTTTCCCAGTTTGCTGGATCCCATGGGAGAAATACAAAGAAAGCACCGTTAAGAACAAGTGCTAATGTTTTAATCATGTTTTAAGTTTTAAAAAAGCACAAACTTTAATTGTGTTTGTCTGTGTCCTTTATAAAGTTTATATCTCTGCTATCTAATCTTAAATAGGGACACACGTGGCCTGGCCCGACAAGGTCTCATTTATGTCAGATCCGGCCCTCATAACAAATGAGTTTGACACCCCTGGTCCACCGGGCAGCTAAAAGGATGGCATGCCTGCAGGGCCCCTAGACACACAATCCAGACACTGGTTGAATAACTGCACTGGATAACTGCACAAGGGAAAATTGTGGTCTGTCTCCATGCCCTGCAACCCAAGGTTGGACGAAGTACCTTACACAGCTGCCAAAACAAACTGAACCAACATACATCATCCTGCTTTTATCCAGACCAGGAACTAGATCCAACTCACTTTTCTATTGCTGAATAAGGGAGGAAAAGGAGAAATCCCCCCTGACCACCCAAACAGGCTGTACTGAGGATAATGGAACAGACATGGACAAAAGCCATGTGGGACAAAGACTTTTAGCAGGGAGGGGAATTGGGCAAGTCTGAGCTGGAAAGTTGGCCGGATTCAGCCTCAGGTCTCGGTAATACACATTATGTTGGCTTGTTCCTCCACAGTCAGATAACTGAGGAAAGGGTGTGAGTTTTTTAGTTGGGTGGTTTTAGTTGGGTAGGGTTTTTTTTGTTTTGTTTTCAACTGTCCTTGCCTGTCGCATGGAATTTTCTGAACAATGATTGGAATGACTTCCGTTCTTAACTCTAGCTTTTTGCCTGGCAAAGGTGTGGCTCTGCTATTTTGGCAAGGCGTTCAGACCCCTGATGTTAATGGCACTGCTGTCCTCTTCTGACGTTAGGGTTGCCCATCCCAGGTGGGGCCTGGAGATCTCCCACTATTACAACCAGGGGTGGAATTCTAGCAGGAGTTCCTTTGCATATTAGGCCACACACTCCTAATGTAACCAATCCTCTTGGAGCTTACCAAAAAGAGCCTTGTAAGCTCTTGTAGGATTGGCTACATGAGGGGTGTATGGCCTAATATGAAAAGGAGCTCCAGCTAGAATTCCACCCTTGATGACGACTGATATCCAGATGACAGAAAGCAGTTCCCCTGGAGAAAGTGGCTGTTTTAGAGCAGGACATCTATGGCATTGTACTCTGCTGAGGTCCCTCCCTTCTCCAAACCCTACTGTCCCCATGCTCTATCCCCAAAAGTCTTCATATATTTTCCCACCTAGAGCTGGCAACCCTATATAGCGTACTGCCCTGGAGAGGCCTCTGATCTCTTTCTGGCTGAGCACTGCATGCAAAGGATGAATGTATACAGGCATTGTTTAGTAGAAAAAGAGGTGCCAGAGATCATCTGCACAACTCACTTGCATATGCCACATACTCCTGACATCACCAGAAAGTGTACTAAATTATATTAAATTGTACCTTAAAATGCTTCTTGAATTATAATTGTCATTATTTATTTACTTACTTATTTATTACTTTCGTTTTCTATCCCGCCCTCTTCGCAAGCAGACTCAGGGCGGATAACAGTCAATGAAAGCACAATTTAAAATTACAATTTAAAACAATAAAATTAACTATTAAAATACATTTCATGGTGCTACTCAACCTTACTCCCATCATACTTTTTAAATTACTTTCTCCTGTGTGGCCACAGTGGCATCATGAAGATTTCCATCCGTCTGCTTTATATGTTTTGGTTATTTTCCCATTTTTTTGGGGGGGGGGGGAATATTAGAAAGCTTGTCAAATCTTAAGAGTTCAGCAAAATTCTCACAGGGGAGGGGTTGAACAATGGAGCCCAGAAGCAAGTATGGGGGGCAGGGTAAGAAAGAAAGAGCACAATAAAATTTAGAGGTTCCGGAGCTCTGCTCCGGTGAGCTCCCGCCCAAAATGAGACCTGCATCATGTATATAAGACAGTATGATTTCATGGGGTTATTCAAACCTCTCAGTTTAATGACCGCTGCCTTCTCTGCATAGCTGATGTCTGAGTGTCATAGGTGAACAGCATTGCAATTGTTAAGTGACTGAAGATTAGGGAAGGAAAGAAGGCTTCCCGATCATAGTTCCTAGCTTACTGTGCAATCCAGAGAGCAGAAAAACATGCAGTAATTTCTCCACTGACATCTACAAATGCCGGCTAACACTGCTTTTTCACTTCAAGCGCTCTCTCTCTGGTTTATCTAAAACAATGCAACAAAATGTCCCATGATTTAAAGCCTTTTGGCCCTCAATAGTCAGCCATGTTAGTACATAATGTACTCTTGCATATACTGCCTCTTATGAATGACACACTGATGCGGACTTTTAAGAAGGCTACAGGATAAGGTTATAACTTTCAGCCACTGCAGCCAGGATTTGTCTGTCAATAGAAATGACCCCTTAGGGTATTACAAACACACAGTCTGGAAGGATCTTTAAACAATTCTCCCTCCCCCTTCATGTAACAATTATTAAAATGATATTTCCATTTTCTGTGACATTCTGGAAAGCAGCGTATGTAAGGACACTGTTAATATGCTAAGGGATGCACAATCCCCCTTAGACTATCGCCTCTTACTCTCACTGACTATAGCTACACATCCACAGTATTCCAATGTATTTCTCTTTTAGAATAGTGTATCAGAATAATGCTTTTTTGTATTGACATACTCAAATAAGGGATACTGGCTGTTTATCTCATTACATATACCAACCCATCTTCCACTATATTCCAATGTATCTTTTTTTTCCTAATGGCAAACTAGAATGATGCTTAAACCTCTTGAGAAACTAATGCCCTCAATTTAAACCCAGAACTAACAACAAACTCTTGTTTTTGGTGCTTTACACCTAATGACATAAATCTGCTTTTTATCACCCGTCGTTGTCGTTTCAGCCCAATTAACACTAACTAACAAACACAGACCCCAATTTGTGATTCTTTCAGTCTCCTAAAAAACATTTCCATGACTCTGCATACTAACTCACTGCCCACTTTCTCTACATTTAGGACTGCTTGCCATTCCATATTTTTGTCCGATGAAGTGTGCTTAGAGCACACGAAAGCTGACATTCTGAATAAAACTTAGTTGGTCTTAAAGGTGTGACTTGGCTACTACTTTGTTCTGTTGCTTCAGACCAACACGGCCGCCCACTTGGATCTAGCCCCTTTCGGTTGTTACTGCAGACTTCCTGTGAGAATCATTTCAAAACCATTACAGGCACTGTGCTTTAAGTGAGAAGTAGGCTTGTAATTCCTAGGCTAATTGCAACATCAACTCTGCAAAAGGGCAGCCGAGACGGCTGTTCGAGGGGACACGCAGAGTCCAGTTCTTCAAGAAACGGCTCCCAAAGTTCCTCCTATCTAGCAGAAGGGAGAAGAGAGTTGAGTTTAGAAAGCTGGAAGAGGGGACCCAGGGACGGCCCTGGGGTGCTGCTCTTGTGGGGGCACCAAATCGGGTGGCCCCCATGTGACTTGTTGACATTATCAGTGTGGGAGGCAGGACCAGAAGTTAAGCCTTGCCTAGAGTGCCAGATAGTCTAGGGGCGGCCCTGAGGGGACCTGGTGCTCTTTTGCAGGTGCTGTGGAAAAGGTCTCTTCCTGAGACCCCATACAGCCCCTGCCAGTCATGGTTGCCAAGCTGCTGAAGACAGCTCCCCCAATCATCACTCCCCTTTTCCAGAATCCTACTAAGCCCACAGAACTCACAGGGTCATCCATTATTCATGTCGAAACAGGCGCCCTTCCTAAGCATGAAGAGGACATCTAAGGATACCCTTGCACTGTCTTCATCAACATTCCATTTGGATTTAAAAGACAGAGATGAACAGAGCTAGCCTGTTATTAACGTTTCTGTGAAAAGTGCTTGCTCTCTGTCCCTAGCTGAATGTAAGTGGGTTATGCAGCTGCATTAACAGAAGCACAGGATCCCAACCACAAGAAGCAATACGCAGGCCAAGAGGGGGGATGCCACCCACCTCCCTTGTGTCTGATGACCGGGAGCGAACTCCCAGCAGTGCACTGGGGGCTCTTCCCGCGATTCTGCCCCAAGCAGCTGTTTGAGCGGCTCTACCGAAGAACTGGCCCGGTGTTTGGGTCCAGTCCTCAGTTTTCACACGCTGGGAAAAATCCCATGCGCCTGACAGGAAAAGGAGGGAAATAAAAATCGAATCCATATAACATCTAACCATGTGCAGAAGCTCCTGTACAAATGAGAAATCATGTACCTTGTGGACAGTAGGCTACTTTATATTTACAGAGAAACGCCCCCTCTGCTAGTCTCTGTACCGGTTTCCAGAGTTATAACTTGTCTGTGGTGCTTGCCAATGTAGAAGATAGGGATCAGGTTAGAACGGATAAAAGGAAGTCCTTCTTCACCCAAAGGGTGATTAACACGTGGAATTCACTGCCCCAGGAGGTGGCGGCGGCTACAAGCATAGACGGCTTCAAGAGTTTAGTTTATTGGATTTATATCCCGTCCTCCCTGCTGACGCACGCTCAGGGCGGCTCACAAACATAATAGAATAACAATGAAAACAGTTAAATTCAACATTAAATGAAACATTTGTTAGCCTCCTGGGTGAAGTATTTTAAGCTGACTTCAATGCACACAGGGTGTGGCTGGTTTCAAGTTTCACTCTTGGCCTACTCGGAGTCTGGGACCTTGCGAGTAAGGCATTAAGAGAGGTGGTGGAGTTTGCGGCAGTCGTGCTGTTCCTTTTGGTGCTGATGGTGCTTTGCACTCTTCTCTTTTTCTGGAGGAACAGAAGGTATGTGTGCATGAGCACAGCACCACTGGAGACCAGTTTGACCAGAGCAAGCCATGTTTGGTACCCAGAGGGGATCGGATAAACATACGGAGCAGAGGTCCTTCAGTGGCTATTAGCCGCAAGGTTTAGATGGAACTCTCTCTCTGAGGCAGTGATGCTCTGTATTCTTGGTGCTTGGGGAGGGGGGCAACAGTGGGAGGGCTCCTAGTGTCCTGGCCCCAGTGATGGACCTCCTGATGGTTCCTGGGTTTTTTGGCCACTATGTGACACAGAGTGTTGGACTGGATGGGTCATTGGCCTGATCCAACATGGCTTCTCTTATGTTCTTATGACTGAATAAATCTAATTGTACCAGAACCCGACAACTTTTGTGCCAATGTGTTCCACTCAATGGCACTGAACAAAGTTATATACGTACTAAAATTAAAAAAAAATCATTGTACATCTGACATTTAGAGTCTAATTCTTTGTAATGGTTAGCCAACAAGCTCAAATTTGTACAAATTACAAATACTGCTTCACAGTGCAATCCTAAGCATATTTACTCAGAGGTAAGTTCTATGAAGCTCAAAGGGGGTTACTCCTAATAAATATGTTGGGGATTCCAAAGGGGCAGCTGAGTTTAGCTTTAATGTACTTTCTCCAGATTTTTTTTTTTTTTTACCATAAGCTCTGAATAACAAAGAGGACATCTAAGAATATCCTTGCACTGTCTTTATCAAAATTCCTTTTGGATTTAAAAGACACAGAGATGAACACACCAAGCCTGTTATTAACATCTAACGGTGCCCAGAAGTTCCTATACAAATGCAGGATATGAGAAATTCATGTACTCTGTGGATAGAAGGCAGCTTTATTTTTACAGAGAAATGTCCTCTCTGCCAATTTTTGAACAGCTTTCCAGGGTTATGAATGGTCCTGCGTTGTTTGTCAGTGAAATAAAATGTGGTTCAGTCCCCACAAACGAGGGAACGAACTATTGTCATTAGAATCCTGTTCAAATAATAGACTTCCCCTACCCTACCCCCACCCCCTACTTCCGGGTTTTTTAAAAAAATGTCCTTGATGCTTTAAGAACTTGATTAAACGCTTTTAAGCAAAGGGAAGGGAAGATCCTCTTTGAAACTGAATCTGTTGCAGGACAGAAGCCAGCGTGCAGAGCGCCAGTTCCTTTTAGAGAAGGCCACCCACTGTGGCAACCGAAGGCCACGTGACTCCTCTGTCACATCCTGAAGCCATTTCCAGCCCCGTGCACGAGTTTGTACTTCTATTTAGTGAGGAGGACAGGGATATATTGGGAACACACATATGGAAGCACTTTCAGAGAATCCGTTTCCATGAAATCCGTAATGAGCCAAGGGGGCTTCAGATGTGGTGTGCTTCAGATTAGCCGAAAGGGGGGTGGGGGTGGGGAAGGACAAATCTACTCTTTCAAGATCTTTTATTTTAGTTTCATTAAACCCACGCAAACGTAGACGTTAATAACTTATGGGTACCAAAATACTGTACCAAAAAAAAAAAGAGAGAGAGACCTTTCTGTCTTAAAAATAACAGCCCTTAATATAAATATTCTTATCGT
Source organism: Heteronotia binoei (assembly GCF_032191835.1). Classification (NCBI taxonomy): domain Eukaryota; kingdom Metazoa; phylum Chordata; class Lepidosauria; order Squamata; family Gekkonidae; genus Heteronotia; species Heteronotia binoei. The sequence goes on along the minus strand of NC_083223.1, from coordinate 15,329,894 downwards.
GAATAAGGGAAGAGACATGAACGTCTCTCAGCAGCTGCCTGCCAGAGGTTTAACTCCCCCCCCCCCCCCAAAAAGCACTATGTCCAGTTTGTGTGTGGGTTAGGAGGTAGGAAAGGCCGCTTTATCCGACAACATGTGCGGTCAATTGCAATCGTTTTCCAAATTTCAATTAAAATGATAAATTGACGGTTTTGTAAAAGTCGAATAAAATGCTATTCAGATGGGACACCTCTGGGTCCTGGAACTTTCTCCCACGGCTTTTTTGTAGCTCCTGGGCCACAGTAAAATGAGAAATTCCAAACTGGAAGATATTATGCTTATTGCCAAGTGAGATTCCTGGGTGGCATCTGGCAGTGTCGTACCCTGAACTCGTGTCACGAGACTTCCGCTGCATGCCCAAACTTAGATGTATGCTGACTTCCTCTGAGGTTTCTTTTAAAATTTATTTCCAACCACAAGCAGCCTGGGGAGGCTGTGGAGAATGATGGGATTATCTTTTCAGCTGCTGAAAGGGGTAACTTGGAGGGAGTAATTTGAGAAGAAAAATGGACTCCCATCCCCTGCATCTAGATTAGAGCCCCGCCCCCCGCAATTGCTGAAAGTTACAAAAAATAAATGTTAGGGAAATGTCACGTCACCGAGGACTAAACTAGATGTGACATCATCCTTGTGACTACCCATGAAGAAACCACCACCATTTTAAAGTGATTTTAAAAGGCTGGCTGCAGCATGGTACTCATCCCCCTGATGTAGGATTGCCTGGTAGATTGACTTGGTCAGTGGGGTGGGGGGTCTCCCAACATGGTTCTGGGACAGTGGAAGTGATACTGGGCATTTTCAGGCCTACTTCCGGTCAGGGGTGACACTCTGTTTTTTGGGCAAAACTCTATAGAAAAGTTGGCTTCAAACCACAGAGTTTTGCCCAAAACCCAGAGTTCCCCCAAACTGGAAGTAGGCCTGAAGTAGGCCTGAAACCGGAAGTAGGCCCAGAAAGGTCAGTTAGGGGCAGGATTTCCCCCCATGGCCAGCGGCGGGCAAGAGTCTGCAAAAACGGCGGTTCCCCCACTCCCACTGGGGGAGGGGGCTGGCAACCTTACCTCCACACGCCTTTTCAAGTGCCAAAACAGTCTAAGGAGTTGCAGACATTTTGGCAATTAAGCGGGGGTGGGGGGGAGTGTGATGGCATTCTCAATGCAGCCATGAGGACACCGTCAAATCTGCTTTGGCTGTCAATGATGTGAAAGCTTTCCCTAACATTTGTTTTTTTGTAACTTAAAAAAAAAAAGGTCCTTTCTGCAGGGCACCTGCTGTCTGCCCCTTTTCAATTAATCTGGTCGCGTTTTTAAAGGAAGCTGTATAGCTCCTTCAGCATATTTTATCTTGAAGACATCAACACAGAGAGGACAATTTCACCGAAGCATCACAAGGATTGGTGATCGGGGATTCACAAATGCTTCGCTATCCTCGCAAGGCTGATCACAGCCCAAGCTCTTCTCCAGAGCATGGAGCAGACCATCCCTACAATCCTGCTGTGTTTTGGAGATGCAACATCACACAAGTGAGACCACCTCGCTGGGGAGGGGGGTATACCACATATAGGGTTGCCAATCCCCAGGTGAGAGCAGGGGATCCCCCGGTTTGGAGGCCCTCCTCCCACTTCAGGGTCATCAGAAAGCGGGGGCGGGGGAGGGAAATGTCTGTTGATTGCTCCATTATTCCCTATGGAAACTGATTTCCATAGGGTATAATGGAGAATTGATTAGCTCTGGCGGGGCTGTTTTTTGAAGTAGAGGCACCGAATTTTCAGCATAGCATCCAGTACCTCTCCCCAAAAGACCCTCCAAGTTTCAAAAAGATAGCACCAAGGGGATCCAATTCTATGAGCCCCCAAAGAAGGTACCCCTATCCTTCATTATTTCCAATGGAGGGAAGGCTTTTAAAACATGTGCAGTCCCTTTAAATGCGATGGCCAGAACTCCCTTTGGAGTACAGCTATGCTTGTCACAACCTTGCTCCTGGCTCCACCCCAGAGGCTCCTGACTCCACCCCCAGAGTCCCCAGATATTTCTTGAATTGGATTTGGTAACCCTAACCACGTAAAGTGTGGCTCAATCACCTTCAACACCATGTCAAGATGAATACAGCGCTAGGTGGGCAGAGCAATCTTACCAATGTTGTTCCTGTCCTTCCTCTCACTCATTGGGGAGGACTATCTGGGGAGTTGTGGAGGACTCCTCTATGGCTATGACTACAAGAGAACGTAAGAGGCATACAAGTAATTTTACCTCACAAGTAGTATTGAAATCCTCAAGATTATTACTGGACCAACTACTTTCTCTTCATAATTACTGGCTGCGTAAGTTATGGAGACATGCAGAGAAATGTGTATTCAATAAATACTTTTATATGAATTTGATACCTTCCCCCCTCCGCCCCAAATCAGCCTTACTTCTGGAAAGTTCCTCGTTAGAAAGCAAACTAGATGCATTTTAACATCGACTATTTCCAACTCAAATTGACCAAGTCAGTTGAGGATTGCAATGGGAAAGAGGAGAATGGAAACAGATTTTTTCCCCCAGACTTATACACACATTATAATTTACTGAGAAAGCATAAAGACCAGTGTTTTTAAAACAAAATTGCTATTTTTCAAAATATACAACTTTTTTTGAAAAAATGGCTAGAAACTGATGAATGGGGAAAGAGATAAAATGAAGGATGGAGCTCATTTTCCCTAGGAGAAAAGGGATGTCAGCTCACCATTTATGTTTGAAAAGCCTGCCTTTGCAGAGTAAACTTGCTCTTTAATTATGAAATGTGTGGGGAAGCAGGAAACCATGGTTATTCCATGGTGAGGGAAATGCACACTGTGCATGCTCAGAAGCAACTTTTCTTCCAATACTGGATCTGAAAACGAGATCCCCGAGAGAGTTCTGGCACAAACGAGCTCTAGAGAGAAGTTCTATAGAGGCGGCCCCATTAATCTTTTGTGGCAAAACAAAAAAGCGACCTGGTGATTCTCATGGCTGCACTACATTTCATGGCTATAGCTTATTTCATCAGGAGTGTGAAGTAAGTCCTCATTCAGTAGGTATAACAACGTAAATGGACATAAAGGAGAGAAATTGTGAAGTAAAAGGCCCTGAAATGCAAGAACGCACACTCTGTGATTATTTCTATGCAAAACTCCAAAAAACAAGATGAATGTGATCATCGTTCACAACAGCTGTACCTGTACCAGTGTAAGCTCTGGTTAAAACAATTACATCTACCCTTAAATTCTAATTGGGCCATTTTTTAAAAAATGCGACAGTATACCTATTGCTAGAAACTCTATTTTGTTTGTAAGGGCCATTAAAAATGTATTTTGTCAGTCCAAGCAAGGTACCATTCCCTTTCCTGCCACCCTCTTTACTTCCGAAACAACACAATATGGGTTCACAGAAATACCCTACGGTTTCCTGGGATATATGCTTCAATTGATTTAAAATTAAATCTATAATTCTTACTGTTTGTTGCAAAGGGTCATAAGTCCATGGCAGAACACTTTTTTTTTTAATAATCTAAACTTTATATTTTAAAAAGTGTTCTGCCTTGGAACGAACTAATAAGTATTACAGATTTAATTTAAAATAAACTGAAGCATATATCCCAGGAAACTGTAGGGTATTTCTGTAACCCTATATTGTGTTGTTTCGAAAGTAAAGATGGTGGCAGTAGAGGGAATGGTACTTTACCTTACTCAACTCTTAGAGGAGGCCAACAGACTGTTATGGTACTTTGGAGGGCACTCTGAATGCCATGATGCTGAGGGATGCAAGGTTACGGCAATGGCGAAATTTCAGCTGTATATCAATGCCAGCCAGGATCTGTGGATCCCACTGTAGGCTAAGAAAACATTAGTCAAATTGGCTTTGTATCCAAAGATGTCTAAGGCAACTCAGTGGGTAGAGGAAATCCAACATTGTTGCTAGACTATCAGTCCAGCAAACTGCCAAAGCGGCTTTACAGTATCAGCAATAATCAAGTTGAGAAATGACAACATGTTATTGGTGTTCCCCTACCATGACCCTGACCCCCCCCCCCCCAGTCTCCCATCAATCCATTGGGTGAAACTGCTGCTACGGGGAAGAAAACGATCCCTAGATCCACCAACAGCAATATCCTCTCCCTCTCTAGACCGCTGCACTCCTAACTCCATGCGTCTCGCATTCCCCAAAGGAGTCAACACTCAGGTTTAGAACTACCATTTTAAACAAATGTGTGACGGAGCCATTCTTGGGGTGCTGCTGCCATTGTCTTGTTCAGAAAGCTGTGTTAACGGTTGCCGTTTGTTCGCTGAAAAGAAGCAGGGAGGGAGACAAGGAAGAATCCATTCCCGATCCAGCTTATAACTGCTAACTTGGCATCCAGGAACGCTGTTAAATATGGTTCCAACATTCTTTGGCTTACACTTTGACCGTCTGAAAAAGACTTAATCGCTTTAAAGTCAACCGAAGCCAACTCACATTCCAAACTTAAAGGACATATTTCGAGTGTGATTTTAAATAAGGTTTTTTTTGTGCACCTGATACCTACTACGATTATTCACAGAAAAAAAGATACAGGGACATTCCCCAGTTCAGAAACAGAATTCTTCTTTCAAGTGATTACATAAGCATCCACCACTACAATTTGTAATACTTCAGCGGTGGAGCATACTTGCAAAATCAGCATTGGATGCCCTTGATCTTTGCTTGTCAACTTTGGTTCCGCGCTGCTTTATTTCAGATTTTGTTCTCAGATTTTTATTCCACTTTGGTTCTTTGACATAATTCCTTTTCATGAGATTGTCCCTCTTCCTTCGTGTCTCACTCGACAGCTCTTGCAAAGGGTATTCTAAGCACCATCTGAGAATACCATCTCCTGCCAGTTATCCCCTTTTGTCTTCTCGCAGTGCGACGATGATCAGCGTGCCACATTTAGACTGATTCTGCAGTCGCTGTTGCTCTGCCCTGGGTTTCTGCTTTCGCCGGATCAAGCAATCAGTTCTCCACCAGCTGCTGCACAGCCGCATTTTGACCTGCAGCTCCCTCCGATTTCCCTCACATCTACTCAATCACTAAGAAATAAGATCAGTTCTTCTGTTCCATTCCTACTGAGAGCCACAGTGTAAGCTTACAAGACTCTGGAAGCTGCTTCTCCATTTACGAAACTGGCTAGAGTTATTTTTACCAAATATATTCTCACGGATGATTCTCGCTCCTCTTCTTTTTAAATGAGTCAAAATGCTTGCGTCTTTTCTTTAAAAAAAACAGTCCCGACTTTTAAAAATAGCTTAGTTTCACAGTTGTTTCCAAACTTTGCACACTGTTTTGTTCTTCCTGGTAGGTCCAATTATTTAAGGCACATTAATCCATTTCAAATGGAGACTCGCTTAAAAACACAGGAGTGCTCTTCTTCATGTCCCGTTATATGTGGAGAAACATGTTTATTTTGTTCTGTTCATCTGTGGCATGACAGTCACTGGCAAACTGGGTTTTCTAGGTTTCTGCAGTGCCTCAAAAGCTACCTGTTAAAGTATGAAATCTTCCCCAAGAGACACAACCAGATCTCCTGGGATGGAAATATATTTGCTTCGGACGGGGCTTTTTTGCAGAAAAAGCCCAGCAAAACCTCTCATTTGCATATTAGGGCACACCCTCCAACATCACCATTGGTACACACAAAAAGCCCAGCAGGATCTCATTTGCATATTAGGCCACACCCCTTGATGCCAAGCCAGTCAGAACTGCTTTCCTGCTCAAAAAGAACCCTGGCTTCGGTACCTGTGAAGGGACTGAGGGTGGGACAGTGTCCCCAATACACTTCTGCAGTTTTAGGATAATTTTAATGGAGATATGAAAGCTTCCCATATCGCACCACGGACATCACTTTATAATACATGTTTCATTTTCAAACCATGAGTTTATTTAGAGAATATACACTCTCCTACTTAAGCACTGCGATGGAAGTCTCTCTCTCTCTCTCTGCCTTTTGTTTGTTTGTTTTAGAAGTAAACAGCTGTTCCTTCTCTGCAAACAGAAGAGAGTAAGAGGCCAGTTGCACCTTAAAGACTAACAAAACTTGTGGCAGGATATGAGCTTTTGTGAGTCACCGCTCACTTCTTCAGATACTCACAAGAGCTCATACCCTACCACAGTTTTCTTTAGTCTTTAAGGTGCTACTGGGCGCTTGCTCTCTTGTACTGCTGCACACAGACTAACATGGTTGCCTGTTTTGATTTACATAAGAACACAGGAGTTGCCATGTTGGATCAGGCCAATGGCCCATCCAGTCCAACACTCTGTGTCACACAGTGGCCAAACCACCCCCCCCCAAGTGCCATCAGGAGATCCACCAGTAGGGCCACGACACTAGAAGCCCTAGATCGAGCTCTCTGCAAACCTATCCTCTTCTTTCCCCTTACCCAGGGCTTTTTTCTGTAACAGGAACTCCTTTGCATACTAGGCCACACACCCGATGTAGCCCATCCTTCTGGAGCTTACAGTAGGCCCTCTACTAAGAGCCCTGTAAGCTCGTGGAGGATTGGCTACATCAGGGGTGTGTGGCCTAATATGCAAAGGAGTTCCTGCTATAAAAAAAGCCCTCCCCTCACCACGTTCCCTGACCTGGATGGCTCAGGCTAGAGTGGTCTCATCAGAGCTCGTAAGCTAAGCAGGGTTGGCCCTGGTGAGTACTTCGATGAGAGACCACCTAGGGATCCAGGGTCGCTACGCCAATGCAGGCAATGGCAGTATTCATCTCTTGCCTCGCAAGCATTACAAGTCAGCTGCGACTGGACGGCACTGTCCATCACTCAACAATCGCGTCGTTAAATCTGTCCTAACACCAAAGGAAGTAGCACTGCTCTGGAAAGAAGATTATTCCTATAAGCCCCTAAAAGACTCTACTTTCCTGTGGCTTAATGCGATCGTTCTGAAATAGTACACTGAGGCCTACTAAGCTGCATAGGCACACGGCCCAAGTACCAGAAATGCAGGGCCGCCAACTGCAGCCATCACCGTTAAGTGCAAAATTATTTAAAACACTGACCATGATCCAGGGAAAGCGGGGACAATGTAAGATGCAGCAATCCAACAACTGGATCTAGATAACATTTCCATAACGATGACGCGGCAGCCACTTAAGTGTGTACCATGGGGTGGCTACGATGACATTGCCAGTTGGTTTCTGTAGTTTCGTGGTTCCTATGCTCCTACCGCTGTTCTGAAGACCAGAGAAGTGAAGGGAATGAAAGCTCTAGCTCCCATCTCAGTATTTGCTCATTGGATCATCCTTTTAAGACAGTCAAGACTGCTTTGCTACAAGTCTCAGCTGTTGTCTGTGGCGGCTTTGGCTTTATTACATAAGGCCTTCCAGACGCATGGTGCTTTCACATACACTAAATAATGTGCTTTCAATCCACTTTCAGTGCACTTGCAACCCTAACGGTCACTGAAGTGGATTGCAACTGTATTATTTAGCATGTGCGAAAGTTCTTGCAGTGAAAAGTGGCTTCCCTCATGAAGTTCAGAAAGCTATGCAAGGGAAGCCTTTCAAATGGTCCATACAGTGGACGTCTTGGATTCAGGGGTGGGGAGGGGGGTAGCCATATTGGTCTGAAGCAACAGGACAAAGTTTGAGTCCAGTGGCTTTTTCTCCCCACCCCCTCTTGGGGGGATCCCCCCCACCCCTGATGTGATGTCTCGGCTTGACTTCGCGAACGAAGATTTAAGAAAGGTGCAGTAGTCCGCGTCTGCTGCAGGCTCGCTGGTGGCTGACAAGACCAATGCGGGACAGGCAGGTCCGGCCACAGTGGCTGCAGGGAAAAGTCTGATTTGGGGTTGGTGCTGTAGCAGTGCGATTCTTCTTCAATATGTGATGTGATGTAATGACTGAATAATAGCACTTTAAAGACCAGGGGTGGCCAAACTTGCTTAACGTAAGAGCTGCATAGAATAAATGTCAGATGTTTGAGAGCCACAAGACATGAACATCATATGTTTGAGAGCCACAAGACAGGATGAAAGGCAGGCAGGCAAACAGATAGTGGGAGAGGGAGGCAGAAAGAAAGCAACTTTAAATGCATTCTCCAAACTGTCAGCTGGCTTGGCTTGAAGAAGTGATTTAAAGAGAGAAATGCTTTCTCTGAACCAGCCAACAGGGTGGTAGGGGCTTCAAGAGCCACACAATATGTGTGAAAAAGCCACATGTGGCTCCCGAGCCACAGTTTGGCCATCCCTGTTAACAATGCTATCAGGGTTTGCAATCTTTTTAAATGTAACTGATTTTATGGATATTAATATATGTATTTATTTTAATGTTGCACATCGCCCAGAACCCGGCACTAGCCGGGATGCGGCGATTCATCAAGTTTAATTAAATAATAATAATAATACAAAATTTAATCCTGGATATAAGCTTTCATATGCATGTATACTTATACCCAGAATTAAACTCTGTGGGCCTTAAAGGTGCCATTGGACTCAAATTTTGTTCTAGTGAAAGTCTTAGTTGAAGTTGTTGGATCAATAAAGATGGGAACAGGGAGCTGTTTTTTGTTTGTTTTATCTTTTTGCTCTCATGTTGTGATTTTAGAAACTTGTTAGCTTTTTAAAAAAAATTATAACCTTTTCTTCATCTTGCTGAACAGAAAAATAAGATTTTTAAAAAAATAATACTATGCTTACCACCATGTGATTGGAGGCTACAGAGGGCTACTTTAGAGAACCAGTTTGGTGTAGCGGTTAAGTGTGCGGACTCTTATCTGGGAGAACTGGGTTTGATTTCCCACTTCTCCTCCTGCACCTGCTGGAATGGCCTTGGGTCAGCCATAGCTCTGGCAGAGGTTGTCCTTGAAAGGGCAGCTGCTGTGAGAGCCCTCTTAGCCCCACCCACCTCACAGGGTGTCTGTTGTGGGGGGAGAAGATATAGGAGATTGTGAGCTGCTATGAGTCTCTGATTAAAAGAGAAGGGCGGGGTATAAATCTACGGTTTTCTTCTTCTACTTTTCCAGGTACAGTCCGAGTTCCCACACAATAAACATTACATGTGATTGCTGCGCAGCTAATGTTAATCAGAGTCCAATTCTAGCCATGGCTGCATAGATACATGCTCATCTCATGTATATGCACAACTTCATAAATGTCCCATCTTTGAACCAGAAGGAAGCTGTCATAATGTTTACATTTTAGGTGATTCTGGAATGTGGAGAACGGATCTCCACCCTTGACAGACCCATTTTCCAGGACAAGACTTTCCTCAAATAATCCAGAAACAATAGGGTGGCTCCTCCTACCATCCCCACTGAGCACAGGTTGTTTATTTATTTGAATATTTATACTGCCCCTTTCCTTTTGGCTCAAGTTCAAAGCCTTCTTCCAATCTAAGGAGACTGCTTTCAATTTAAGTGGCTTTCCCATGTAGCTGAATGGAGGTTGCTTAGGCTGGAGGAAAGCTACGGGAGGATGGTTGGATCTATCTCATGAAAGGAATACATTCTGCAGGAAGCAAAACAGTGATGCAAGCAATCCATGAATGTACAAGTTCAGAGTGGTGTTCTTCACATGACACCAGGGGTGGAATTCCAGCAGCTCCTTTGCATATTAGGCCACTCCCCCTTGATGTAGCCAATCCTCCACGAGCTGACAAAAAAGAGCCTTGTAAGCTCTTGGAGGATTGGCTACATCAGGAGGTGAAGAGCTCCTGCTACAATCCCACCTTGGCGTGACACCATTCATTTGTTGCTTTCCTGTTTTAATTTAGTTCCAGCTATACAGCTACAGTTAATGATCTGCTCTGTTATCAGCCAAAAAACACCACTTCAGTTTCCTGTATTTCAGCACCCAATTCAAAACAACCTCCCCATCCCCCCACAACAAACCAGTGGAACTCGCACCAAAAAGAAGTCTACATTCCAAAGCAAAACAAGAACCGACATCCCAAAATTTGGTCCCCCTAGCCATTGGCTGACATGCTGTGGTATGCTAAATGATTCATGAAAAGCTCTAACTTCTTTGAGGTCAAATGTCTGAACAAGGGACCTAGAGACAAAACAGGGCTGTGTTGGTTGAAGATAGCATGGAAAGTTAATTATTGACACGTCCAGCAATTCTTTAGGCACTCATGCACTACCTGCTGGTAACAGGCATCCGTAAAGGAAAAGTGGAATGGGTTTAGGTGAACAGGAAATTCAGAATAGCACAAATTCCGTTGGTGGAAAAGGGTAAGGATCAGGCCTCGGATTCAGCAGGAGCTCCTGAACCTTTCTGAGAGTTCCACCTCTTCCTTCTGAGGATTCCACCTCCTTGCCCACTGAATAGTAGGTGCAGCTGCATAACAATCCCTGGATGAGCTCCACCACCTATTTTTCTACAAAACGACCCCTGGTAAGGATGGGTGAGGAAGTTTCAGTTCAGAGTAAGTGGGTCATCACCAAAGGTCATCGGAAAGCCAAAGGTCATTACAAAAAAAAAAAATGCCACACATTTACAGTGATTCTGAAAAATAAGACAAGGCTAAGATATATTCCAAGGCAGACCACGTGATAGGGAGAACATTCAGACGAAATAACAAGCATAGTCCACAATCATAATGATATCAAACCAATCTCCATGGCAAGGAAGAGCAATCAATTGCACAATTTTATAACAAATCATACAGGTCACAAAGACCAAGATAACCCTGAAGAACATATCCATCAAGACCACAAAGCAAAAAAACCCTAATCTGCATTGTTCAATTCAGAGTAGCTATCAAGGATATCTGCCAAAAACCTAGATTCTTCTCCAGGGGCACCTTAGAAACCAACAAGCCAAAACTCCCTTCATCAAAGAACCTGATATCCTTTGTCAGAAACGTGATTCTATGAGCAATATGGACAAGAAATGTGTAGTAATTTTAACTCTTCCTTAGCTACAGATGCAAAGAATGCTGGAGTTTTAGAGTATTTTCTTCCTAAGTAAGCTGAAGGCACAGTCTGAGGTCTAAGCAGGGCTTTTTTGGCAGCAGGAACGCCTTTGCATTTTAGGCTACACCCCTCTGATGTAGCCAATCCTCCAAGACTTTACAGTAGGCCCTGCAATAACAACCCTGTAAGCTTTTGGAGGATTGGCTACATTGTGTGTGTGTGTGTGTGTGCAGCTTAATATGCAAAGGAGTTCCTACTACAAAAAAAGCCCTGAGTATCAGAATGGCTTTTTTGTCTGGATGCAATACTAATTCTTCTGAAGTTAATAATTTGGGTAACTTGCAGAAAATCAAAGAATCTCAAGTTATCTATAAAGGCACCTCATACATTTCATTCTTGACTGTCCTGAAAAGCAAAGGTCCTAACTTTGTCAGGCTTTCCATAGATACACCTTTACACTTATTGGACGCTATCAATTTAATAAAGCAGTTACAATAAACATCAAAATAAATCACAGGTTTAGTGGGATCTGCATGCTACATTCTTAAAATCCCTGACGTTATCTTCTTGAAGGATACTGTCAAATCTAGCAAGGACGCTGTCCACTTTCCAGCCGCAAGAGGAAGAAGTGACCTACAAGTGTTGTTATGGGAGAAAACTTTCTAGCTCCTGCCATGATAGAACCAAAGTGTGCAGGGAGAATACAGAACAGAGCCTGTATCTAAGGAACTTGATCCAGCCAATTATAAACATTTTCATCACCTCAATGATGCTTAAATCTGCCCTAGTGATGTCTAAGTGCTTAGATCTGCCCTAGTGATTTCTAAGTACTTAGTTTTGTCTGCATCACCTTCAAAAGCCCTTTAAGCCAAAGTTATATGATTACTTTTTCTCCCGTAAACAGTGTTCCTGGTGTATCTGAACCAGTGTTCCCTCTAAACTGAGTTAGTGTGAGCTAGCTCAGTTTTTTATCCTCAGGCTCACACATTTTTGTCTTAGCTCACGAAAAATGGTCCCAGAGCAAACTAATGCAGTGGCTCACAACTTTAACGCTAGTAGCTCACAAAGTAGAATTCCTGCTCACAAGACTCCACACCTTAGAGGGAACACTGGTCTGGACAAAGAAAATCAGAATTTAAAAATGAGGAATTCATTATAGCATTCTCTAGGATCTTCCCTAGTTTCTACATAGACACTGATATGCATGGAATAATGGCATCATCTTGATTTTTAATACCACTTGTCCACACCTACCTGCGTCAGAACTAATTTTTTTTTTTTAACAAATTTCAAAATATCGCAAATTTTCAAAAAAATTCAGACTCTGAGGACTAATCTACCTCCAAATTTACCATCTGGATTTCTAAAATAGGTTTTGATTCGCCAAAAGAATAATAAATGTGAAATGTATTAATTCCATTGCATGTAACAAAATCAGACATAAATAGCTACAATAAGCCTGATGCTGTCCAATCTGGATTTCCAAATGTTCGCGGCAGATGGGAGCACTGGCAGGGGGAGAGGGGCACAACATCGTGGAGAGAAAAAAATACAGCCTCATGTAGTTAACAGATGTGGATACAAGAAACGACAGAAGTTCACTCTAGGTATCACTGGAAACTCTATGATAAGACCACAAAATGTTTCTGCCAGTTCCTAGAGCTACCTCTGTCACTTCCCATATAAACTTCCTGTAATTACAAAAGGCTGCTTTCCCCTCCCACCTTAATATTTCTCCTGCCACCCTTCGGAGCCGTGGTGGGCAGAAGGATGTGGGGGCAGGGTATCCCTGCTCCCACAGGGGGCCGGCAGTCCTAGACCACCGTCACTGCACATCAGCAGTCAAATCTGATCAAATCACCACTGTTGCAAGTCAGATACGCAACACAGCTCCTTTCTTCACAAGCAGCACAGCCGAAGGTTAGCTCTGTTATCATCCCGCTAATTACAGTGAGTTAAGCATGTGCCTACGTCTGTCCCGTTCAGTAAATATTTGCACGCAGCTTCAGAGAATTTGTTTTCAAAACTCAAAAAAAGAAAAGTTTTGGGAATTTAAAGAGAGGGGATTAATTTCGGTTCTAATTTGTAAGGAGTCATTTATAGCGCCTCGTGCTTACCGAGGAGCAAACAGCCCGGAAACGCCCTCCCAGTGGGGTGCCTGTTAGGTTTTAAATGTATCCCAGGTCTTGCTGTCTAGGCTGCTATTAGAAAGGCCCTGAGTGCTTCTTCATTAGCAAGTCCTCTTTGTTACCTCTGACCAGTATTCCCTCTAAGCTGAGTTAGTGTGAACTTAGCTCACAGATTTTTAGCCTCCGGCTCACACGTTTTTGTCTTAGCTCAGGAAGGATGACCCCAGAACACACTAATTTATGCAGACAGCAGTAGCTCCTGCTGTAATGAAAGGATAGAATCTTTAGTGCATGTCCTATATGACCGCAAGGTGTGCAGCATTCACCGTGAAGACCTTCCTTTTTCTGCCATCTTGCCTACCATTCTTAATAAAAATGCAACAAAAATGAATATATGAAGCTACCTTAAACTGAATCAGACCCTCGGTCCATCAAAGTCAGTACTGTCTACTAAGACTGGCAGTGGCTCTCCAGGGTCTCAAGCTGAGGTTTTTCACACCTATTTGCCTGGACCCTTTTTAGTTGGAGATGCCGGGGATTGAACCTGGGACCTTCTGCTTACCAAGCAGATGCTCTACCACTGAGCCACCGTCCTTCCCAAATGATAGGAACTCTAGGGTTATACTCAAATTAAATAAATTTGGCTGGCTTGCAACCAGAACTAGAAAGTCACTCGTAGCTCTGAAGGGAAATAGCTAGGCATTTTCTTTCTCTCTCTCTTACTTGGTAGTTTTTAAAATGTTTAATCCCATTATAAACTGTATGTATGTTTTATAACTGATTGTAGCGCTTTGACCTCTGTTCTCTCAGCACAATTTATATGGGTTACTGCCAGGCCTCAGATTCAGTGGGAACTCACAGGAGCTCAGCTCCTGAACCTTTCTGAGAGTTCCACCTCTTCCTTCTGAGGATTCCACCTCCTTGTCCATTGAATAGTAGGTGCAGCTGCATAGCAATCCCTGGATGAGCTCCACCACCTATTTTTCTACAAAACAACCCCTGGTTACTGCAACCGACATTGGTTTTATCTGTATTGTTTTTGCTGGCTTTTGCTGTGAATAAACTTAAACTTGAAAACTTGAAACTATGCAGTAGGCTCACAACTTTTAAGGCCAGGAGCTCACAAAGTAGAATTTTTGCTCACAAGACTCTGCAACTTAGAGGGAACGTTGCCTCTGACCCCCGTTCGAATTCTTCTTCAAAACTAGAGAAATCCAGCCAAGAAAAGGGAGCTGTATACTACTTCGTTTCAAATTGGGGTTTCTTATAACGCTGTTCTCAAATTGTCGGTTTATCTCACCAACTTCCCTATGCAAATACTGAAATATGGCTGTGCGGCTAAAGGCCCTAAATGGGTAGCCCTCCCGTGTCGAATGTCCCAGTGATCCGAGTTTGAGAAAGTACGGTGGTGGGAATGGCTCCTTTGAAATGTCTGGAATCAGACATTTTTTTGTTGTCCCCGTTAAAAATTAGCATATTGTTTACTCAAAAGCCAAGAAGGCCAGTTAGGAATAAATCATTACCAAAGCAGTTCAGGCTGTGAGGGCTTCTTCCAGTTTTAAGTTAATATAATTTTAATGAGCACTTCAGAAAGGGGCTATGGTGCTTATGGAAAAATGTTCTTAATTAAGATCAGGCCTCAAATTAGGAATAACAAAAAAGGCAGTATCATTTGGTCTCAAGCTGGAACTCGAGTATTTTTTGGCATCATTACTAACTGTTAGCAGCAAGTTCTGAAAACAGATGCAAAGCCCGATACGTGCCCTAAATATAAAACACATTGCGCAAAAAAGCTCAGATAAAGCATATCTCTATGCACCCGCACATTGATTGCAGTATGCTGTTTCCTGCTTGTACCAGCAACAAATATATTCCATTTACAAAACGTCCACCAGCTTTTTCTCCTGCTCGCCGTTTTTAAAAACCCAAACTGCAACGATTGTATGAACCACTCTCCTCTTTTTTCTTTTCTGTCAAGGTCTTCCTGTTTTCTTCCTCCGTCCAAAGCAGTTTTTCAATGATCGAAAGGATTATAAGATCAAAATAAGTCAACATGTTTTCTTTAAAAATATCCAGGCTTTGCAAATAAAATTATAAATGGGGGGGGGGGGGGAGAATAATATCCAGGCTATTTGTTTTGCGGCCTGAATCTGGAAGTGAGGGCCTAATTTTAGGCCACACACATCTGAAAATCCTGGCCCAGTGTTTTGGAGGCGGGAGAGCGATCATGCTTCATGGCCTTTGGACAATGGTCGTAATGAACGATTCTGCTGTAGAAAGAGAACCCCTTATTGATGGTCGCGCCGTCCGTGCCAAGGTGGCAAGGAATATCAGTTAAACTAAACATGACTGCGTTGTGGTAGGTATTTCAGATAAATAGCCCTATTTTTCAAAAGCGCCTCCAAGCTCTAACGCAACACAAACAGTGGAGGAGAGATTTAGGCCCCTCATGGCCAAAAAAAGAGTTTTGTAGCATGTGGCAAGAGACGAGTGATGAAATCCTAATCTCTGCCTAGAGGAAGCGCCAAGTCCCTTTGATGTTGGCTGCGGAACTAGCAGCTAGGGGCCAGACGAGATGCTACAGTGCACATTTGGCTACCACCCGCTAATATCTGCTCTACTTCTATTTCTTCCTCCAGAACGTCTAACGCAGGGGTGGCCAAATTTGCTTAGCGTAAGAGCCACACAGAATAAACGTCAGATGTTTGAGAGCCACAAAACATGAGTGTCAGATGTTTGGGAAGGAAGGAAGGAAGGAAGGAAGGAAGGAAGGAAGGAAGGAAGGAAGGAAGGAAGGAAGGAAGGAAGGAAGGAAGGAAGGAAGGAAGGAAGGAAGGAAGGAAGGAAGGAAGGAAGGAAGGAAGGAAAATAGATGGGGAAGGAAGGAGGGAGAGAGAGATGAAAAGAAAGCAACTTTAAATGCATTCTCCAAGACACTGGCTTGGCAGTGGGGGGTTCAAGAGCCACATATGGCTCCCGAGCTACACTTTGGCCACTCCCGGTCTAACGGGAGTGATTTTATGTTGTGACTGTAAGGTGTTCTGCATTCCCTACCACAGTGACGTGGGTAGCGAAATGCTGAGTTTCTGAATGTCCTGACACAAGTAAGGTACACGCTCAGGGGTGGTGGGAGAGGGCGGAAGACAGGTAGCCAAACATACACCACTACTACTGGAAATAGGGTTGCCCACCACGAGCTGTGAAATTCTTGGAGATTTTTGGAAAGGGAGCAGGTGGGGGGGGAGGTTTGGGGGAGGGGTTTCAGCAGGGTATAATGGCACAGAGTCCACCTTACAAAGCAGCCATTTTCTCCAGGGGAACTCAATCTCTTTTCTCCGGGGATCAGTTGTAATTCCAGGAGGTCTTAAGGCTCCACCTGGAAGCTGACCACTATATCTGGAAGCCTGGCCTCACGAAGACACTTGAATATACAGCAAGCTTCAGAACGGTTCGGAGCAGGGCTTTTTGGGTAGAAAAAGCCCAGCAGGAACTAATTTGCATATTAGGCCACACCCCTGATGTCAACATTGTTTCACACAGGGCTTTCTTGTAGAAAAAGCCCAGCAAGAACTCATTTGCATGTTAGGCCACAGCCGTTGATGCTAAGCCAGCCGGAACTGCGTTCCTGCTTTAAAAAAGAAAAAAAAGCCCTTGTTCAGAGCCACATTCCCTCTAAACTGTGGGGTCTTGTGAGAAAAAATTCT
Organism: Heteronotia binoei; assembly: GCF_032191835.1. NCBI lineage: Eukaryota > Metazoa > Chordata > Lepidosauria > Squamata > Gekkonidae > Heteronotia > Heteronotia binoei. The sequence goes on along the minus strand of NC_083223.1, from coordinate 15,313,131 downwards.
ATATTGTGAGCTACTGGCATGAAAGTTGTGAGCTGCTGCATCAATGAGTTTGCTCTAGAGCCATTTTTCCTGAACTAAGACAAACGTGTGTGAGCCGGAGGCTAAATGACTGTGACCTGGCCCACTAACTCAGCTTAGAGGGAACACTGGTTCAAAGCAATCTGATATTCCCTAGATTTTTCATAGAATACTTTTGGGATTTGAACGCTCAATTCATTTTAGGCAAATGATGTGGTCTGAGTGACAAACTGGGTTATCAGGACAGCTCTTTGATGGAAGTGTGGAAGGAGATTTCCCACAAATTATGCTGTGGAAAAATGATGAAAAAACAAGAGCCAGTTGGTGTAGTGGTTAAGTGTGTGGACTCTTATCTGGGAGAACCGAGTTTGATTCCCCACTCCTCCCACTTGCAGCTGCTGGAATGGCCTTGGGTCAGCCAGACCCTTGGGTCAGTAGTCCTTGAATGGGCAGCTGCTGTAAGAGCTCTCTAAGCCCCACCTACTTCACAGGGGGTCCGTTGTGTGTGTGTTGTGGGGGGGGGGGAAGGTAAAGGAGATTGTGACCACTCCGAGACTCTGAGAGTCAGAGTATGGGGCGGGATATAAATCCAATATCTTCTTCTCTAGTTCTGTGGACTACTTTAGTCTGTCTCTTCCTTCCTTCCTTCCTTCCTTCCTTCCTTCCTTCTTCTCTCTTTCTCCCTCTCCATCCCTTCCTTTGTTTAAAAACCTCGCACAGTGATTTACAGTCCTCTCTGTATTTGCTGTCAGACTGCTCCTGGAGCAGAACCCAGCTATTCCACCAGAATGTATATGCTAATGGATCAGATTGCCATCCTGAGCACATTTAAATGCATGCAATGATTTCTTCTGGCATCAACAGGACCTGCTTCCACACAACGTCTGCAATCCGAAGTACATCTACTCGCAAGGAAATGCCATGAAAGCAGTGGAACATACTTTGAAGCAAACGCATCCAGCACTGAGTTGCCAGTATGCTCAAATATTGCAATGTACTAAAGATACCACAGAAGACTGAATGGGCTAAAGAAAGGTTATTCTCCCTTGGAAAAGCATAATATCATATAATCATAAATAAATACATGTGAACCACACCCCCAGACAAAAGCACATTTGTGATACTAACCAAAATCCCTGTAAGTCTGCCCGTTTGAGCATTGAAGTTAGATCTGCTCTACCCACTGCACCTAATATCACTAATCTACCCTCAAAACATGAACATTTTTAAAACTTGGCTTTTTGTTTGGGCCATTACCAGAGGGTTTTCTAGCTTTTGCAAGCGCACATTAGACACCAGTTAAAATCCAGTTGCATTTAATAGCCAACCAACTGGCAAGTGAGCTATTGACTGTGGAGGAGGGACTTTAGGTGACATCCTGGCTCCACCAAAATCAAGTGCAGAACTCTCACTGATTTCCATGGGGCCGAAATGCCTCCATTGGTTTTAATTGCTTGCAGTCCTTAACTGGACTGGATCCTATTATCTTCCCTAAACTTCCTCCTTGACAAATGTACAAGGGCTCTAAATGTCCACATGCATCTGTAAGTTCATAGTTTGTTCTCTCTCTCACACACACACACAGCATATATATGTATATAAAATACATCCTATGGTTGCCAGATGCCTTTGATTTCCAAGATGCCTGCCTTATACTGGAACATCACAGTCCAACAGAACAAAGCAGGGATCTCTTATTTTGGAACACTGATGTTCTTGCAGCTCCAAACAACACCCCCCTCCTTAGTTTTGCAAAGTTAATCTGTGGATTTAGAGAATTTTGCTCTATGCTCTCCTGGAAAGGCATCTCACCGTCACTTGTGATTTTGAAGAGAAAGAAGAAAAAGATGTGTCTGATGACAGTATAACGTTGGTTAAAGATACAGCTATGCTTTTAAGCCTGGATTTTGTAGGGACTGGCCAACGATGGGGGGGGGGGGTTCCTTGCCCACTATAGGCTGTGGTATGTTTCTACTTCTCAAGAACAGCGGAAGGTGAAGTGGGGACAGAGGCTGTTGCAAGAGAACAGAATGGAGAGGGCAACTGCTGAGTGACAAATGATTATGGAACTTGGAACGAACACCTCCCCGGGACTGAACAGGGATATTGGATTTCTATCTCATTACATATACTAAACTCACTTTCACCAAGTATAGCTATATATCCACAGTATCCCAATGTATTTCTCTTTTAGAATAGTGTGTCAGAAAAATGTTTTTTTGTATTGACATATTCAAATAAGGGACACTGGCTGCTTATCTCATTAGATATACCCATCCACTATTTTAACGCATTTTTTTTAAAATGGCAAACTAGAATGATGTTTTTATATGTGTGTTACGTGTTTAAATTAAGCCTCTGATAACCATATGCCCTTCTTTTAACCTAGAGCAGACTTTCATTTGTTGCGGGATACTTAATGGACATCTTCTGGCGTTTATTACTATTTTTTGGTTTTTTAGCCCAGTGGACACAGGCTGGCAGTCGATAGGCCCGGCTTGTGATTCTTTTAATCTGCTAAGGGACATTTCCATGGTTTTGCATGCTGATTCACGGCCCGCTTTCTCTCTATTTAGGACTGCTTGCCATTCCATCCTACTGTCTGAAGTGTGCTTAGAGTACACAAAAGCTTACATTCTGAATAAAATTTTGTGGGTCTTAAAAAATGCTACTGGACTCTGCTTTGTCGTGTACCTCAACTTGCACCTGCTGGAATGGCCTTGGGTTAGCCATAATTGGGGCAGAGGTTGTCCTTGAAGGGGAAGCTGCTAGGAGAGCCCTCTCAGCCCCACCCACCTCACAGGGTGTCCGTTGTGGGGGGAGAAGATGTAGAAGATTGTAAGCTGCTCTGAGTCTCTGATTCAGAGAGGAGGGCAGGGTATAAATCTGCAATTCTTCTTCTTCATGTAGAAGCTGTGAGAGGAGGGGGCAGGCTGGGAAGTAGGGGTGAATGTGAAGGAAGTGATCACTGGGGCAGCTAGCTGACATGGCGCTGGGACTGAGTAGCCACAACCAGGGCCGAATGTTTATGTTTTATGTGGCCGCTCAACAACGCTGTGGGATGCCACCATCTGCCAGACAAACATGGGAAATATGAAGGGGAGATACATCACTCCCAGTGTGCAGTAGGCGCATACTAAGACGCTGCAGTCATTAGGGATTCCCCAGTACCTATCTCCAAGAGGCTCATAGGGACCGTATCACTTCAGTCTTGATTCATTTGCACTGGCTCCTCATTTGTTTCCAGGCTCAACTCAAGGGCCTGTTTTTGATTCTTAAAGTCCTATATGGCTTGGAACCAGTATCATAAAGGACCTGCCTACTCCCATCCAGACATACTAGTCTTCTCTGAGGTCCTGCTTCAAGTATCTCCACAAAATTCTGACCGATTCCTCACTCTTTTTGTGGTCTGTTGGGTGACAACCCAAGATATGGCCTTCTTGGTCATGGCCCCAAATTACGGAACTCCCCCCGCCCAGGATGTTCGCCCATCCTCTTCTATCACTGCTATACAACAGGTCTGGGCAGGGGATCCCCCAGTTTTGCAGGCTCCATCCTGCCACCGGCTAGAGAGGAGAAGCTCTGCCCCAACAGCCAAGATCTGAGCAGGTTTAGCTTATGGTGTGTGTTTTGGAATGTGTGTATGCCTTTAAATCTCAGCAGGACGTGAAAGCTGCAAGGGGAGGGGTGAGCAGGCAGAGCCATGTGGCTCTACCCAGTGAATGTGTGAGAGAGGAAGAGAGTACAGTCTCTGTATTTAGAAGTTGTTGTATAGTTAAATGGATAGTAAAAAGCTAACTAGAACCTGATTATGGGATGGAGGAAAAATCCACCCCTAGACCTCTCTCCTGTACTTCTCTCTCTCCTATTTTCCTGTGTTAGTTTGAAAAAGTTGGTGGAAATACAGAAGATTGTTACATTCAGCAACTCCCTTGGGTAAAGTGATTGCTGCAATAAGATCACAAAAGTGTGGGCTTGTAAACAGTTTGTTTTGGCTGCTTTGTATGTGTGTTCACTTTCATTTAGTGGAAGTAAAGCTGGTGGGGGATGAGGAAGTGAGGACTGTATTCAGGGGAACTGCACTGCTGTATTATTTATTTATTTTAGGGAATGGGAAAGTTTCCAGGTTTCATCCCCAGAGTCTCCTGGCATTTTCTGAGTAGGACCTGGCAATCCTACTCTTCCACCAGTGGGTAAAGCCTTTCTTTTATCTAGCGTTTTCTCCTTCTTTCCTTACATTTAAATCACTTTGTGTTCTATGTGTGTGTAAAACACCATCAAATCACAGTCTATTTTTGGTGACCCCATAAAGTGGTTTTCAAAGCAAGTAAGAAGCAGAGGTGGTGTGCCATTGCCTTCCTCTGCAGAGCCTTCCTTGATGGTCTCCCATCCAAGTACTGAACCTGTGTAGCTTTCTGAGATCTGAAGAGATCAGGTTATATCATGCCACCCCCTCTCCTTTGTGTTCTATCTAAGTGCTTTAGTTTTAGTTTTAATTGGGTTTATAATGTGTTTTTATAATGCTTTGTGTTATATTGTGGCAAGCTGTGAATTTGGTGCTGTTCCCTTATTGAACTGTTTAGCTATTTCCGCCTGATCCCTGAAGGCCGAGAAGCCTGTGCTGTAATTTGGTTTCACTTCCTGTTCTGGTTGTCGCTGATAGATTTTACTCAAGCAGAGGCCCGGAAAGGCCTTGTGTTGTTCCAATAAAGCTCTTGATCCTTTTGGCATAGTGTGATTGTGGAATCATCACATTTTGTGTTTGATTTTTAGCTGCTATTAGTGTAGGGTTGCCAAGTCCAATTTAAGAAATATCTGGGGACTTTGGGGGTGGAACCAGGAGACTTTGGGGGTGGAGCCAAGAGCAAGGCTGTGACAAGCATAATTGAACTCCAAAGGAAGTTCTGGCCGTCACATTTAAAGGGACGGCACACCTTTTCAATTCCTTCCTTCCAAAGGAAATAATGTAGGGGCACCTTCTTTTGGGGCTCATAGAATTGGGCCCCCTGGTCCAATCTTTTTGAAACTTGGGGGGTATTTTGGGGAGAGGCACTAGATGCTATACTGAAAATGTGGTGCCTCTACCCCAAAACACAGCCCCCCCCCAGAGCCCCAGATACCCACGGATCAATTCATGATTTTCTATAGGAATAAATCTCCATAGGGAATAATAGATTTCCCAGCAGGCATTTCCCTCCCCTCCCCCGCTTTCTGACAACCCTGAAGTGGGGGGAGGGCCTCCAAGCCAGGGGATCCCCTGCCCCCACCTGGGGATTGGCAACCCTATATTAGTGGCCCAGATTTGGGCAGAAAGGCAGCAGGTAAATGTTGTCAATAAATAAAATAATATTTAGGGATGAATGTTTCCCCTTCAAATGTTTTGTTCATTGTGACAAACATCCGTGTAGTGCTGGTACACAAGATTGCCTTGTGAAGTATAACATATCTGGAAGCCAACAGGGCAAGCAGAACGGTTGCAGGAATATTCCTGGAATCCTGAGTAAATTTCAAGAGAATAAGTCTCCCCCTCCCCCCCAAAACACATTAAAAACCCCAGTCAGCTATTTAGATTAATGCACCTAACTATTTATCTGACAGAGATTGTTGACACAAGAATGGAAATAGGGCTGTACTGTACATCAGGAAAAACTCTTTCCGATTTAACACTACTTTCCTGCTAACACTACTTTCCAATTTGAGAGCCAGTTTGGTGTAGTGGTTAAGTGTGTGGACTCTTAACTGGGAGAACCGTGTTTGATTCCCCACTCCTCCACTTGCACCTGCTGGAATGGCCTTGGGTCAGCCGTAGCTCTCGCAGAGGTTGCCCTTGAAAGGGCAGCTGCTGTGAGAGCCCTCTCAGCCCCACCCACATCATAGGGTGTCTGTTGTGGGGGAGGAAGATAAAGGAGATTGTGAGCTGCTCTGAGACTCTGAAATTCAGAGTGTAGGGCAGGATATAATTCCAATATCATCATATCATCATAATTTACCCTGACGGACCCATGAGTCATTGGCCACATATGTTCTTCCCATGTTAGTCCCATTAACATTACCCTCTGGCATTACTGCAGTGGTGACAGGAGGACAGGGCTGGTTCAGGTGCTCTGTCACCCCCAAACAAGGTATATCTATCATGTCATGGGCCCATGACACCAATAGCCGGGTTCAGCTCTTAGTTGGCACAGAGGCTTGGCCTAGATCTGGATGACAGCAGTGCAGACCCACCAAGGGATTCCCTCACTGCTGATAGCTGGGAACAAACTAGCTCCTGTTGTGCATTAGTACCCTTCTTGTTCTGCAGCGATGGAGAGGCAGTGGCTCAGCGGTAGAGCATCTACATGGATGTGCGCAGAAGGCCCCAGGTTCAATACTCAGCATCTCCACCTAAAAGGATCAGGCAGAAGATAATGTGAAAGACCTCCACCTGAGACCTTGGAGAGCTGCTGAGTAGACAACCTTGACCTTGGTATAAGGCAGCTTCATATGTCTTGGCTGAGAAACAGCCCTAGAGGAGGGTACACAGACCAGGGGGCTGCACTCAAGGCTAAATCTTCCACTGTCAGAAGGGAGCTTTGCTTCCTCCCTCCCCCTGATGCAGCCCTACTGATCTCCACAAAATCCTGACTGAATCCTCGCTAGCAGTTGCTCCGTCCCCTGGCTTCTGCTTTGCCTAGCTCAAGCAATCGATTCCCCACCAGTTGCTGCGCGGGCGCATTTTGATCCACAGTTCCCTCCAATTTCCCCCGTGGCTTCTTGATCTTGTTTTCTGGTGATCCGGAAGCTGCGGGGGAAACTGGAGGGAGCCACGGATCAAAATGCACCCACGCAGCAACTGGTGGAGAATCGATTGCTTGAGCCGGGGAAAGCAGAAGCCCAGGGACAGAGCAATGCTAGTGAGGAATCGGTATCTGTTCCTTGAAGTATCTGTCGACATGAAGAGGAATTAGCAGAGATTTCCGGTTTAGTCTGGATGCAGCCCAGTGACTCCTCTGCAACTAAGTTAACATAGAAAGGGGTTGCTGGCATGTTATCAGCAGGTAGAAAAAGGAATAAGGTCCACTGTTGTCTCTTTTTTCTTTTAACACCTTCACAGTCTGTAGCAGGGGTGGCCAAACTGTGGCTCTTTCACACATGCTGTGTGGCTCTTGAAGCCCTCACCACCCCATCAGCCATCAGCTTGGAGAATGCAGTTAAAGTTGCTTTCTTTCCACCTCTCTCTCCCTAACTCATCTATCTTCCTTCCTTCCTTGCCTGCTCTCAGACATCTGATGTTCGTGTCTATGTGGCTCTCAGACATCTGACATTTATTTTATGTGGCTCTTACATTAAAGCATGTTTGGCCACCCCTAGTCTGTAGTCTGGAAGGATTTATCTTTCACTTTGAGGCCAGATTCTTTGGTTCACGAAAGCCCAGTGCAGCTAAGTGTGCCATGAAACTCAACAACTCAGCTCCAGTTTCTTTGGCAAAGAGAAAAGTACTAGGACAAAAACGAAGGAATCAACCACTGCTCTGAAGGTGAAGGATTGGGGTTGGGGGGTAGGAAGGCCAGACTGCTCTCAGCACGACGAAAGTAGGACTTCTAAGCACTCGGGCTCTTCTGCTAGAGAGGCATTCATGTCTGAATGCACACTGACAAGCAAGGGCTTCAGGGCAACAAACCTCCACAGCTGCTGCCGTCCCCTCTTGCCTATTCCCCCAAAGGGACTGCCAGCGGCAAGCCTACAAAAATAACTCCTCAGACAAGCCTAAAGCTCCAGGATGTTGGGAGAGTTGAGCAAAGCAAAGACGGCCTGCCTGCTAAAGTCAACGATTTGGTCTGGGTTAGCAGTGCCGGATTAAACCCTGTGGAGGCCCCTAGGCGGTCAAAATCTTGGAGACCGCCTTGCAGATTATCTCAGAGTCGGAGCACCCGCCCCACCGCCCCCGCTGCAGCTAGCAGGCACTTTCTCAAAAGCCCCTTGGACAAAGCTGTGGGGGAGAAGCAGAGAGAGGCAAACTTGGTGATGACGCCAGCAGCAGCTGCACCAGGCGAGCTGGGCAAAGAGCAGCTCAGTTGCTTGCCGCGTGTGCAGCCTGGGAGGGCTGCAAGCAGCGGGGGGGGGGGCAGGGGGGGAGCTGGCCCAGGTCCCCTAATGGCGTGGGCCAGTGTCTACTTGGCTTAATTGTTAATTGGGGTGAGCCTCTAAAAGCAGAGATGGCTGGCTGATGTGTCCAGAAGTTGTGATTTTGAGTTTCCCCAACTGGCAAATCACTATGGATGTCTCCTGGTCTCTGAAGGACACGCTGAAGAACAGAGGCCAAAAAGGGTTTTCCTGAGCTTTTGTTCTGAAATTGGGGGGTGGGGGGGGAACATCCCTCTACTAAAACACAAAAGAAATGGAAGAATCTTTTTAAAGTAATCAGATCCCACCTATGCCTCTTGGCTGCGGTTCAGCCTGTCAGGGACGCAGTGAGGTGAAGTAACATTTATACAGCCCTGTGTCTGAGCTATGTGGAGAAAGGGGAGGGGGAGGCAGGGAAACCCCCAAGACAGACGTTCACCTGGCTGGGAATCAAACAGGTGTCCAAGATGAGAGCGTCTGGGACAGTAACAATAGCAAAACCAGGGCGGGGATCAAGGGAGCGGATAGAAGTCGTGAGAGTCCTTCACGCTTTAATAACGAATCATAAAGCTTTCCTCCTGTTACACATACCTCAGGCAGATCGGTCCCCCATTTCCACACCTGTCTCTTTAGAGAGTTCGTGTTCTAGAAGAGCTGGGGCCCCTTTTCTCTGAGTCCCCCCCTCATGTGACAAAATACAGAGAATGGCCGTAACTATGCTGTGTTACAATACGGCAACCAGATTGTTTTACCCAGAGACGGATCACCAGAGTACTCGTGGGTGTGCCTGTATGTGTATATATGTCACCTTGTCGATTCTATATGACTCATATTTGTGTTGGTATTGTCGGGTGCTATGCTGCTAGAATGACTTCCTATTCCCTTTTCATTGTTCCATGGAGTTATCATCCCATCCATTTCAGAAGGGCATTATATCCTGAAAGAACTCAGCCTCTGACAGGAATCTTAGCTACACAGCAGTCAGCTGAAGAGGCTTTTCCAAACTATCCGGGTTTTTTTAAATGCCTTTAACCCAGGGGTGTCAAACATGCAGTCCGGGGGCCAAATCAGGCCCCCAAGCAGCTGGCTGTCATCTGCTTCCTTCTTTCTCTCTCTTACTCCCTTCTGCATCACAGCTTGTTTTGCCAGGCTCTCTCAATCGCACAGCAGAGCTACTGAGCCAAGCCTCCCTTCCTTCTATTGGCTGAGGCTCCTCCCCAAGTCCCCTGGTGAAGGAAGGAAAGAGCCAGAGCTTCCTTTGCCCAGTTCCCCAGATCCCATGGGAGAAATACAAAGAAAGCACATTTAAGACCGAGTGCTAATGTTTTAAGCGTGTTTTAGTTTAAGATTTTTTTTAAAAAAATCTTTAATTGTATTTGTCTGTGCCCTTTATAAAGTTTCTATCTCTGCTACCAAATGTTAAATAGGAACACACACGGCCTGGCTCAACATGGCCCAGCCCAACAAGGTCACATTTGTGTCAGATCCGGCCCTCATAACAAATGAGTTGTAACACCCGTGATTTAAGCCTTAGACCTATTAGATCCATTATTGTAGACCTTTGTCTGTAATGCGTAATCCAAATTTCTTTTTAGTGTGAAACAAAAGATTTAAAGAGGGACTGACCCCCAAAAGGAAGAAAATGTTTTCATTTACATAAAAATAAACAGAATTTGCATAACTCTAAAGAGAAATGGTTCTCTTTTTTTCAGTATATTACTTCGCAGGATAATGTGGAATGTAAATTACCTAAGAAATATTTAGACTTTTATTTATTATGTATTTGTACCTCGTTTGGAATTGTAAGTTAAACAACTGTCTTTGTAAATGCTACGATTTTAGCGATGCGAGTCTCGCTCTGTTTTCTTCCTGTCAGTTTTGTCTGCGTTTTGTTGCTCGGTTATTGTTATGGTTAAAATTTTTTAATAAACTTAAAAGTATTAAAAAGATAAACAGAAGAACGCATCCCTTGCTGAAAACAGAACAGACTGAAGCCAGCCCCGAGATATTGTGATCTCAGCAACTGAGACCACAAAGGCAAAATAAGATGAAGGGGCTGAACTTATGGACCAACCTCTATCTACTTCAGATAGCTCAGAGGTAATGGTCGATACGCTACAGTAAATCCTGAGCAGCCCTGGCTACCCCTGTCTCCTGCTCTGTCTCTACCTGAGACAGCCATTTGAGTTCAAACACGGTCTTTACCTGAGAGCCGTCTGGGCACATCGGTGATGGCAGGAAGCCCCGTGCCTCGTGTGGAGGACAGGGGAGTTGTGGAATGAATGGATGGTGAAGTCATCTGGCTCAAGTATGACGGGTAAGACTGGTCATAGGACCATGGAGGGGAGGACTGTGCTTGTCTGGGGTCTACAAACAAAAAACAAAAGAGAAAAAGGAATTTAAAACCAAAAGCCTTGCAGACAGCACCAGCGGGTGGAGGTAAGAGCCTAAATACCTTTAAAAATAAACTAAAATAAAGGAGGGAATGGATATGGAAGACCCCGGGGTCTGTTTTACTTCATGACTTCATAGACTAACACTGTTGTAGCACTGAAAGGATTAGTAGCAGAGGTGGAATTCTAGCAGGAGCTCCTTTGCATATTACGCCACACACCCCTGATGTAGCCAATCCTCCAAGAGCTTAGAAGGCTCTTTTTTGTAAGCTCTTGGAGGATTGGCTACATCAGGGGTGTGTCTAGCAGGGGCTCCTTTGCATATTAGGCCACACACCCCTGATGTAGCCAATCCTCCAAGCGCTTACGAGGCTCTTTTTTTGTAAGCTCTTGGGAGGATTGGCTACATCAACGGTGTGTGTGGCCTACTATGCAAAGGAGCTCCTGCTAGAATTCCGCCCCTGTTTAGTAGAGTCGGACTTCAGAGAGGTAAAAATAAGATATAGGGATGGAACAGTCTATCGGTGGAGGCATTAACTTCCTTTTCCTGATTGGACTTTAGGAGGCTGCACAGGGATGTTCTTTTAACCTTTCATTACATCTTCGGTGAGAAAGGACGCACATGAAGTTGCCTATGGAAAGCGGAAGTAAGTGCTGGCCATTTTGGAAATCCTTTGGAAGTCTTTTGGGCTCCAGGAAACTCAAGGAACACAGCAGAAATAAACACAGAATGAGGGAAAGGGGTTTCAGAGTTCCACATTTCAATCTCCATTCAAGATCTTGGACCTCCTGCTTGGCTTTACTCCTGCAAACCCCAAAATGGATTCTGCACGCCCCGTAAACGCAGCACCACCACACGGCATCTGACAGAACTAATGCTGACTATGTAGAGGGAAGTACGTTTTGCTGACTTGTAGATGAGGGGAAATAAACTGCGGTGAGTCTTTGCCTTCCAACAAGCCACAGCCTTCTATCCGAGATAACTCAGCTTAGTTCGAACATGGTCTCTACCTGGAAGTTGTCTGGGCACGATAGGAAGATGCCAGGAAGCTCTGTGCCTCGTGTGGACAACGGGAGAAAAACAATAGACGTGACACAGGAAGAAGGCTTTCATCCTCCATCTCCCCCCTGCCCTAGAGCAGGGGTTCCCAATCCCCGGCCTGCGGACTGGTCCGCGGCCTGTTAGCAACCGGACAGCACAGCCCTGCTCCCCCATGCAGTGCCGTGTGGCGTCACCACCACGCTCTCCGCGGCGCCTCCTCCCCCCTCCATTTTCACAAGTTTAAGGCTGGGGAAGGGGCGGTGAAGCGCCTTCCCGACATTTTAAAGGCCAACCCCTTTTACTCTTTAAAAGTCATGCTGCCCTTGTCTCCTCCCCACTTCCTTCCCACTTCACAATATCTGCCCCCCCCCCCCTATTTAGGTCTTCTACTGCTAGTTCAAAGCTCTGTTAATATCAATATCTCATCACAAGCTGTTTTCCTTTTTTTTTTTTTGGAACATGGAGTCTTATCTGCATGTTAAGACCTGAAGCTGAATCTTACAAAATCCATTTTCAAGAGTGGGGAGAAAAACAAAAAGCTGTGAGCAACCTCTGTCAAATTCTTATCCAGTTTCAATATAATTAAAAAAAACAAAACAAAACCCCCCCCCCGATTTCCAGTATTGTAAAATCGATCCAAGTAGAAAAGTGCCATGAATAATACCTTCAGTGTTCATTTGGGGGGAAGTCACATCTGGATATCAGTCCAATTATTTACAGTAAAGTCTCAAAAAATAATGTGACATTCAAAACATGATTCTGCCCCCCCCCCAAAAAAAAATATGAACACGCACATACAAATGCCCTTTTGACAACCTGTTTTGAAGGAAATAATTTCCAGTTTTTAATTTCAGTATAGACGGATTTTCTGCTACGCTGCACTGGGTAAGAGAAATGGGACATATTTTATTAGTTTCTAGGGATTCACTAATTCCTGATCAGCATTTGGTTTCTCTCTCTCTCTCTCTCTCTCTTTAAGATTGAGAAAGAACCGAAAGCAGTTTCTAGGTAAGAAATCTGCTTTCTGATTGATGCACCTCTTACTGGCTGTCAAGTCAATCTTTGCATAGTAAACACTTATCCTTTCAAGATCATTTCTACTACTTGTAAAGCAACACACCACTTCCACCTTTTATTCAGGATTTTTCATATTAAGTTAGCAGAACCTCAAGTCTTTGTTTTGCTGACAGAAATATGATCACTACATGGCAATGAAACGCCCCCGTTGCAGGAAATTCGTCTTGTTATAAGAAAATCCTTTTTTCTCCCATTCCACAGAGCAAAACTTTGTAGCTTTAGTCATCCTACCCCCCCCCCCCCCCGCCCCAGTTTTTGCTGTTCAGACACTATTTGTTTGAAGAGATGTCTGGAAAGTCGATACTTCCTTGAAGTAATGCTAACTATATATTAGATATAGCACAAGCCCCTTTCATTTTAATTTTGGGAGGATTTTCCTTCCCTCTGTCCTTTGCATTAAGGCTCCGTCATAGAAACATCAGACATAAACACCACCCTTGAGTCTAAAGAATACTTACTAATGCAATGAACTTTTGCTTTAACAATGCCAAGGTTGTACAGACGGTACTACTAAGGGGCTTATCTGAGAATCCTTCACAGGGCAATAGTAATATTAGTCGTTATGCAAGGGCTGGTAATTGCTTCCCAATCAGCCTTTTTAAAAGACTCTCCCCTGGTTTCAACTGAAAAAATATTTAGCAAACACAACTTGAGAGTTAGAACAAAGCAGAAGACAAGTTCATCTTTAAGACCAACTAAGTTTTATTCAGGATGTAAGCTTTCGTATGCTCTTAAGCAGACTTCATCAGACAAAATGGGAATGGGAAGCAGCAATTCTTAATATAAGTGGGCAGTGTCAAATCATGGGAATATTTTTAGCAGATTAAAAGAATCACAAATAGGGATCTGTGTTTGTTAGTGTTAGGACAAAAAAGGGCTGAAAAAACACTGGAGGGTGATAAAAAGCAGACTGCTGTTGTAGGTGCGAGGTGCCATAAATCTAGTTAACATTCTGGCTTTGTTAGCTTAAATAGAGGGCATGGTTTCTTAAGAAACCATTCTACACTGCCCACTTATATTAAGAACTGCTGCTTCCATTCTCATTTGTCTGATGAAGTCTGCTTAAGAGCATACGAAAGCTTACATTCTGAATAAAACTTAGTTGGTCTTAAAGGCGCACTTGTCTACTGTTTTGTTCTATTGCTTCAGACCAACACGGCTGCCTACTGGGATCTAACAACTTGAGACTTATCACTGGTCCAGAGCAGACCCTGAAAAGGAGAACTACCCCAAAATCAAAGGCCGTCCTCGTTCAATCAAACCAGCCCTTCTCAATACAATTTTGAGCCAAACCAAGACTGCGTGGGAACCGAAATTCTACTGGAAACAAAGGGGGTGAGCCTGCTAGCTCCAAAGCCCTGTAGAAATAATGAAAATCGCTGTGGGTTTATATGCTACTCAACATGGTGAAATGAAATCAGCTGATCAGATAGCCATTTTTATTCAATATTGAAGTCATAGAGCACCCCTGCTAGGCAATGCGACCTTGTAATCTAGCCCAAATATTATTCTGGATCCCAAACGCGGTGTTCTTAGCCATCCCAACCAAGAGGGAAATGAAAACAGACTCTGTCTTGTTCTAACATTTCCTTTTAACTCTTTGTTAGCGCAAAAGGCATTTCTGATCCACAGGAGGATGCTGAGAGTTTGGGGGTCAGCAGCGGTATCTGGGTTAAGTTATCAGAAAACTGATACAAGTTCTTCCTCATATATAAACCAACAGGAATCTTGGCCAAGAGTCCTGTTTATCAGCCAGCAATAAGATTCCTTTCCCCTGAAGTGGGGAAGATAGTCCTCTGAGCTGGAGATTTTCATGGCCTGCTATAGATCTTCGTCCCTTTTTTACCTCCATGATTTTACAACACCAAATATTGCTTGTGTACTTTGAAAGATTTAAATAGAAGAAAGACTGCAGATTTATACCCCGCCCTTCTCTCTGAATCAGAGACTCAGAGCAGCTTACAATCTCCTATATCTTCTCCCCCCACAACAGACACCCTGTGAGGTGGCTGAGGCTGGGAGGGTTTTCACAGCAGCTGCCCTTTCAAGGACAACTCTTATGAGAGCCATGTTTGACTCAAGGCCATTCCAGCAAGTGCAAGTGGAGGAGTGGGGAATCAAACCTGGTTCTCCCAGATAAGAGTCTGCACACTTCACCACTACACCAAACTGGCTCTCATTAAATAATTGTTTTTGTGAGTCTTAATGCATGAATTGGCAGTTTTGAGGGGTTTGGGGTTTTTTTTACAAAATTGAGAAACCATATCCAGATAGGTCTGAATTTCTGTTTTTGTTGTTTTCAGTGATGGGTTTGGGTGGGATATGTAGTTGATGTGAATTAAAATGTGGAAATGGAACCATTTGGGCGATAGGGTTCCTCAGGTGAGCTGTTTTGTGGGCAGTCTTCGCAGTGGAGAACAGTAAGCAGTGGGGTGCCGCAGGGCTCAGTACTGTGTCCCACGCTATTTAACTTGTTCATAAATGATTTGGAGTTGGGAGTAAGCAGTGAAGTGGCCAAGTTTGCAGATGACACTAAATTGTTCAGGGTGGTGAGAACCAGAGAGGATTTTGAGGCACTCCAAAGGGATCTTTTGAGGTTGGGTGAGTGGGCGTCAACGTGGCAGATGAGGTTCAATGTGGCCAAGTACAGAGTAATGCACATTGGGGCCAAAAATCCCAGCTACAAATACAAGTTGATGGGGTGTGACCTGGCAGAGACTGACCAAGAGAGAGATCTTGGAGTCATGGTAGATAACTCACTGAAAATGTCAAGACAGTGTGCGATTGCAATAAAAAAGGCCAACGCCATGCTGGGAATTATTAGGAAGGGAACTGAAAACAAATCAGCCAGTATCGTAATGCCCCTGTATAAATCGATGGTGTGGTCTCATTTGGAATACTGTGTCACCGCACCTCAAAAAGGATATTATAGCATTGGAAAAAGTCCAGAAAAGGGCAACTAGAATGATTAAAGGGTTGGAATACTTTCCCTATGAAGAAAGGTTAAAATGCTTGGGGCTCTTTAGTTTGGAGAAACGTTGACTGTGGGGTGACATGATAGAGGTTTACAAGATTATGCATGGGATGGAGAAAGTAGAGAAAGAAGTACTTTTCTCTCTTTCTCACAATACAAGAACTCGTGGGTATTCAATGCAACTGCTGAGCAGTCGGGTTAAAATGGATAAAAGGAAGTACTTCTTCACCCAAAGGGTGATTAACGTGTGAAATTCACTGCCACAGGAGTTGGTAGCAGCTACAAGCATAGCCAGCTTTAAGAGGGGATTGGATAAAAATACGGAGCAGAGGTCCATCAGTGGCTATTTGGCCACTGTGTGACACAGAGTGTTGGACTGGATGGGCCATTGGCCTGATCCAACATGGCTTCTCTTATATTCTTATGTTTTTTTCCTCTTTCACAGAGGTGATCACGCAGCCACGTACTGTCATGAGTGCATGCCCATACAATACAGGGACCATTCCTCCCCCCCCCTCCCCCTCAATAAAAGTAAAATACTCTTGAGTGGAGAAGAGTGAATAATTTCAGTTACATGAAGAAACACAAAGCCAGTCTATGAGAAATTAGTTTTGCTGACTTCTCAGATACTCAGACACATTGAGAACTAAGGTGAAAGAAATCTTTCATCACGAGCAACAGTATGATACACCAGGGTCAAGATGACTAATATAGATACCCATCCAAACATGTAGGAAATGTATGGAAGCCTTATCACTTGGCAAACCTTCCAGTCTTAATCTCAAGGAGATGGTGGTGGAGGAGAAGGGGGAGGTTGGATTTATACCCCGCCCTTCACTACCTGAAGGAGTCTCAGAGCAGTTTACAATCTCCTTTCCCTTCCTCTCCCCACAACAGACACCCTGTGAAGCAGGTGGGGCTGAGAGATCTCTTCCAAGAACAGCTCTGAGAGAATCTGTGACTGACTCAAGGACACATCAGCAAGCACATGTGGAGGAGACAGGAATCAAACCTGGTTCTCCCAGATAAGAGTCTGCACGCTTAACCACTACAGCAAACTGAAAAAATTACATTTGTAATAATAAAGCTAGAGATATAAAATCCCCAGAAATTTTGAAGCCATAGGAGGAAATGTGCTTTTGGGGGGCATAAACTGAAATTGTTTTTGGAGGGCAATGAAATATATACAATACTTACTTTCTTATCAAACCAAAGCTTATGTACTAATTGAACAAAATGAACACATTATTTAAAACTTAACATATTAAAATTCTATTATCTGCCATATTTACATAATTTAAAAGTGTAAATATCTTCATTTTCTATTTTAAAAAAATGCAAGCATACTCAATGCTTGAGAAAAAGTTGCAAACCTCTGCTTCCTAAGCTATCACAGTACATACCTATATATCTAATTTTTGCCATCTGAGAAGCAGGGAAAAATAAAAGTTGAAGACTGGGAAAAAAATTCTGTAGCAAACAAAAGAAAGTGCATTTTTCCATTAGAAAAACTGTACGTTTGGAGAGGAAGTTTTCTCACTGAAACAGAAAATATTTCTTAAGGTTTCTGTTGTTTTCCCCTCAGCACTACTTCAAAGTGCCCAATTTTTCCACTGGAAAAAATGAAAAAAAGTCTTCAGTCCTCATGTTACACATTTGCCATAAGAAGCAATTATACCCATTCTAAAACAGAAAATAATTCATAGGAGGTTTTTTTCTCAGCATTCTATATTTTCCATTTTTTCTCATTGCAAAAAACCCCCTATCTTTAAAAAAAAAAAAAGGATTTGGGGAAAATTTTGTGTTCCTCCACCCTCACAATTTTTCAACCCCCACCTCCCCCTCCCCCCGCACAATGTCTCATCTCTAAAGACAGCCAATCAAACAACTATGTATCAAAAAGCACTACCATCAGGTAAGTTGCTTGAATTACTTAAATACTGAATCCAGGGAGAGCTGTCGGGTCAATCCCCAGTTGGGGGGCAGGGGATTCCCCAGTTTGGAGGCCCTCACCCTGCTTCAGGGTTATCAGAAAGAGAGGGGAAGGGAAATGTCCGCTGGGCACTCCATTTTTCCCTATGGAGACTGGGGAGCAAAATACTGCTGCCTTACCACAGCCAAACAACCACATTCTCTGCAAAACTTAACGACGTAATGTACGGCAAGGGTGTGGTGGGGGTTAAAACAGGACGGGTCATGTGGCTGAACTATGAATCACTGAGTGGCACTGCAAGCAGGGTCGGCCCTGCCACTAAGGCAAACTAGACAATCGCCTAGGGCGCCAGCCTTCTGAGGGCACCAAATCGTGTTTTTCATTTTTCCCACAATTCACCTGTTTTTGAAAATTGGTGCGGGGGGGGGGCACTAGAATTTAGCCTTGCCTAGGGTGCCAGTCCTGATTGCATGTCACAAATCCACAAATGGCAAGGGGTCTACTGGACAGAGATGACAAACGACCTAGGGCACAAATTCTAGAGACAGAGAAAAGGAACCTGACCCTTTTCACCTTGGGAAAACAAAAATGTCTCTTAGATCTTTTTTATTAAAAAGGTAAAGGTAGTCCCCTGTGCAAGCACCAGTCGTTTCTGACTCTGGGGTGACGTTGCTTTCACGACGTTTTCACGGCAGACTTTTTACGGGGTGGTTTGCCATTGCCTTCCCCAGTCATCTACGCTTTCCCCCCAGCAAGCTGGGGACTCCTTTTACCGACCTCGGAAGGATGGAAGGCTGACTCAACCTGGAGCCGGCTACCTGAAAACCCAGCTTCCACCAGGGATCGAACTCAGGTCGTGAGCAGAGGGCTCCGACTGCAGTACTGCAGCTTTACCACTCTGCGCCATGGGGCTCTTAGATCTTTTTATATAAATACATAAAAAGGATCTCGGAGAGAAGACCTATGGTTCACCTATGCCACAGCAGATAGGGCAAGAAGCAATTGCTTTGAAATACTGGGAGGCAGTTTTAAGTTGGGCAGTACAAAGCACTTTGTAAGAGCATTCACAAATGGAGAAAACTGTCCAAAGAAGACTGTGGAATCCCTTCATTGGAAGGGTCCACCTTGAATAAACATTGGTTGGCCTGCTACTCTTTCCACAAAGGATCTCCTGAGTTAAAGTTTATCTAAATATTTCATGTGTTTTCTTGTTCTGGAAAATTCAATAGTATTCTAGATAGTCCAAAAGCTACAATACAAAACTTACTACAAAACTTACAATAGGAAACAAATGGCCAATTCATATTCTTTAACACCACGGCTTTTTTTGAGCAGGAACGCACAGGAACCCAGTTCTGGCTGGCTTGGTGTCAGGGGGAGTGACCTAATATGCAAATGAGTTCCCACTGGGATTTTTCTACAAAAAACCCTATGTGAAACTATACTGATGCCAGGGGGTGTGGCCTAATATGCAAATGAGTTCCTGCTGGGCTTTTTCTACCAAAAAAGCCCTGCTTATCACTAACTAAACATAAAAGAAAACTCCAAAACCAAACCAGTGGAACACTGAGAGAGAGAGAGAGAGAGAGAGAGAGAGAGAGAGAGAGAGAGAGAAAGAAGGGGGGCAGAGAGGGAGGGAATAATTTGGATTTAGAAGTTGAGTAAGCGGGGTCAAGAGGGAGAACTAACTCCATTTAATGAAAGGAACAGAATTCATATAGCTATATACGTAGCCAGTTTTCCACCATGATTTTCTGCACAAGATATGAGATGCACGTGTAAGCCGAGCAACTCACAAACTAGTTTTACGCACGTTTTTGCTCAAGTATGAAGTCAGAATGAATAATTCTTAAAAAGCCCTTTCTATTCAAAGTTGTCAACATTTTCGTCACGGCAAAGCAGACTCGGCAGTGTCATTTATGTATTCAAACCACAGGTGTTCTGCACCTCTAAATCTTAAACAGGGATGAAAGTCACTGTGGTCACTGGCAGTGTTCCCTCTAAGCTGACTTAGCGTGAGCCAGCTCACAGGTTTTTAGCCTCCAGCTCAAACGTTTTTGTCTTAGCTCAGGAAGGAGGACCCCAGAGCACACTCATTTATGCAACTCACAATTTTAATGCTGGTAGCTCACAAAGTTGAATTTGTGCTCACAAGACCCTGCAGCTTCGAGGGAACGTTGGTCACTGGTAACGGGGGGAAGGGTTTGAGGCTGTCTGTACATTACATGATTTTTGCCTGCTTAGGTTGTTACATGGAAAATTCTAACATTAAGCAAATTAAAACTTAAAAAAAAAAAAAAATAGAGCCGGGAGCCTCAGAAAATAAAGCTAGGAGCCTCAAAGCTGCCCCCCTGCTTCAGGATGATACAGGGAGTTGCAGAGCCAAATATGAAGGGAATTGGAGCAATCTTCGAAGGATGACTGTCGGATTCAATTCATGATTTATTGGTTAATTGGTTTTGTGGGGGGTTTTACTGAAGGTGCTTTCACACAAGAGATTTGGCCCGACCTAGCCCCGCCTCCCATTCAGATCAAAAGTACACCATCACACGAGCACATCTGCCCTCTTTCCCTCCCTCCCTTCCTATCTTTAAAAACTTTGCACAGTGGTTTACAGTTCTTTCTGCGTTTGCTGTCAGACCAGTCTTGGAGCAGAACCCAGCTACTCTACCCAAACGTTAATGCTAATGGATCAGGTTACTAGCCTGAGTACCTTTTGTTCCTCTCCACCTTTCTTTATCTTTCTCTGTTGCTTTCTTCATGTTCAAATATAAGCAGGCTATAATTGTACAACCAGCTAGGGTGGCCAAGTCTCCCCTCAGCCTCTGGTGGGGGACTTGCTTTGTGCGCACCTAGCGCACTCAGTGCAATGATGTTGCCCACGAGTGATGTCATTGCAACGTTACACGCTGGCTGCTCTAGGTGTTTCCGGGAAAACTCTATGGTTTTCCCAGGGGCTCTAGCATTTCGGGAGGGAAAACTCTATGGTACCTATTGTACCACAGAGTTTTCCCTCCCAAATTGCTAGAGCGGCCAGGAAAACCATAGAGTTTTCCCGGAAACTCATAGAGCGGCTGGCACGATGACATCACTCACGGGGGATGTCATCGCGCCAGCGACATCAGGAGAGGTTCCCCCTACTGGCCCAGTGTGGGCCGGCAGGTTGGGAACCTCCTGGGCGGGAGAATGCCCGCCCGAATCGAGGGCTTGGCAGTCCTACAACTAGCAGCCCAAATAGCTCAGCTTCACCCAGGCTCATCTGAGCTCAGGAGCTAAGCAGAGTTGGGCCATGGGAAATACTTGAATGGAAGACCAGGGTTGTTCTGTAGAGGAAGGCGATGGGAAGCCACCTCTCCTTGTCTCTCGCCTGGAACGCTCCATGAACGGAGTCACCGAAACTGGGTTCCAACTCAATGGTCTATTCTTCCTCTTCAATTGTCCAATGAGTTTTGGAGGCATTTTTGAGAACGAGTTTTGAGTGTAATCAGGAGTCATTTTGTAGAAAAATAGGTGGTGGAGCTCATTAGCATAACTCATTAGCATATGCCACCTCCTTCCCACCTGCTAAAAGCAACCTGACGCAAGAAAGGAGAGCCTGGGTGAGCAAGGACTGCCTGAGCTGCCTAGAGATCCAGCCAGCCCGAGCAGGCCTTGCTCACCTGGGGCTCTCCTTGGCTGCCCCCCCACACGCAGTCAAAAGGCCAGCGAGCCACCCACCACCCAAAATCACATAAGAAGTGGAGAAAGGGTGGCATGGGCTTCTCCAGAAGTTAATGAGGGCAGCCGGGGGTGTAGCAAAGCCCCCGGTAGCTGGCTGGCTGCCCGCTCTCCTAATCCAGAGATTGTTCTGCAGCTGCACCTACAATTCAATGGACAAGGTAGGTAGGTGGAGAGGAGGAGGAGGGGCGTCAGAAAAGTTCAGGAGCTGCGCTTCTGTGAGCTCCTGCTGAATTCAAGACCTGAGTATAGTGGATTTTGGAGGCCAGCACGTTTATTCAGTGCTGTACTGGTGAGGTAAATGAAGTAGTGGTGTCCCTGAAATCATTTTCAGGGGGGCTTTTGTGGTGCGAGAGAAACATTTCCTTGTTACTTCTGTCTGTGGGACGTGGCAGGCGATGAAGCAACGGAGTGTGGGTCTCAGTGGGCCACAAAGCTCAGAGCTGTCACATAAATCATCATGAGCCCTGACGGGCGCAGCATGCTTCCCCAACGGTTACAGGCAAAGAATATGTGCAATCCCCGAGCTGTTTAATCAGAAGGGGGCTTTGCCTTGCGGAATCTCCAGGGCAGTTGAGACGTGGAGAGGGGGCAGAGCACGTAGGCAAGCTGGGGAGGGGGGGGGGACAAATCCCCCACGTGCACACAAGGCTGGCAGAGATACAAAAGGTTTCAGATGGGCGGAGAGAGCTGCGGATTTCTGAATGGAGCAGAATGCCCTTGCAAATATTTCAGAGCGACCGCTCTCAGCAGCCTTCCTTCTGTCAACATCTCTTTTCTCCCTGCCAGGGGGGTGTGGAGAAGAGGGCTGCTTTCACAGCAAGCTGATCGCGGCCAGGAATGCACACAGCGCTGTACTTTATGCAACGGCTGGAGGCGACAAGAGCTATCCGGGACAAAACCCTCACTAACAAAAGGCAAACCGCTCATTCCTCATTGCACCTCCCTCCATAAAGCAAGAAACATAAAACGCTGCTTATTCGTTTTTTCCCTGGTTTACTGCCACACAGGGCCGGCCCCAGGGCATGCAGCCCCCTAGGGAGGTCCGCCACCCTCCTCCATGGCTATGCCCCCCACCGCCTGCACAGCAAGGGAGGAGAGATGGAGGTGGGGAAGGTGGCAGGAGAGTGCGAAAGGCTGCAGACAGGCGAGCAAGAAAGGCAGCAGGCGCGAGAGCGAAAAAGCTGACAGGAGTGTGGGGGAGGCCTCTGAGAGTCACATGGGGGCGCCCAAATCAGTGCTCCCCAGGGCTGGCGCCCTAGTCAAAAGACTTTTTTGCCTAGTGCAGGGATGGCCAAACTTGCTTAACCTAAGAGCCACACAGAATAAATGTCAGATGTCTGAGAGCCGCAAGGCATGAATTTCAGATGTCTGAGAGCCGCAAGGCATGCATTTCAGATGTCTGAGAGCCGCAAGGCATGCATTTCAGATGTCTGAGAGCCGCAAGGCATGCATTTCAGATGTCCGAGAGCCGCAAGGCATGCATTTCAGATGTCCGAGAGCCGCAAGGCATGCATTTCAGATGTCCGAGAGCCGCAAGGCATGCATTTCAGATGTCCGAGAGCCGCAAGGCATGCATTTCAGATGTCCGAGAGCCGCAAGGCATGCATTTCAGATGTCTGAGAGCCGCAAGGCATGCATTTCAGATGTCTGAGAGCCGCAAGGCATGCATTTCAGATGTCTGAGAGCCGCAAGGCATGCATTTCAGATGTCTGAGAGCCGCAAGGCATGCATTTCAGATGTCTGAGAGCCGCAAGGCATGCATTTCAGATGTCTGAGAGCCGCAAGGCATGCATTTCAGATGTCTGAGAGCCGCAAGGCATGCATTTCAGATGTCTGAGAGCCGCAAGGCATGCATTTCAGATGTCTGAGAGCCGCAAGGCAGGGAGAGGGGAAAGCCAATAGGAGGGAAGAGGTGGAAAGAAAGCAACTTTAACTTTAAATGCATTCTCCAAGCTGCCAGCTGGCTTGGCTTGAAGAAGTGATTTAAAGAGACAAATGGCTGATGGGGCAGTGGGGGTTTCAGGAGCCACACAATATGCATGAAAGAGCCACATGCGGCTCCCGAGCTACAGTTTGGCCACTCCTAGCCTAGTGGAAGAGCCGGCCCTGCTGCCGTGGTGACTGCTGCTGACCCTGCTCAAGGAGGCCTGTCTTGGGGAGGGGCCAGGAGGCAGAGCATCTGTGGGGCTGGCAGACGACCCAGGTTCAGTCCCTGACACCCCCACTTCAAAAGGCTCAGGTATGATGTAATGCAGAAGGACTGCTGCCTCAGACTCTGGAGGCCCCCTGGCAATACTGACCTCGATGAACTAATGGTCTGAGTCAGAATAAGGCAGCTTCATGCGTCTGTGGCCAACGTAGCCAAACAACAACAGAAACACTCTAGAACAGGGGTGGCCAAACTTCCTTAACATAAGAGCCACACAGAATAAACACCAGATGTTTGAGAGCCGCAAGACAGGAACATCAGATGTTTGAGAGAAAGAAGGAAGGAAGGCAATGGGGGAAGGAGGAGGGAGAGATGGAAAGAAAGCAACTTTACATGGATTCTCCTAGCTGCTGGCTGGTTTGGTTTGGAGAAGTGATTTAAAGAGATAAATGCCTTTTCCAAGTCACCCAAAAAGGCAGAGGGGGCTTCAAGAGCAGCACAATATGTGTGAAAAGAGCCATACGGGGCACCCAAGCTGCAGTTTGGCCGCCCCTGCTCAAGAAGATGCAATTGCACAAAATCACACTCTTTGGGACTCCACACAGAGAGCAAACACAAGGTGTGCTTAATCTTTTCACTGCCTGCCTGCGTACAAGCCTTTCAAAGACCTTAGCTGAGCTTCTGCATGCAATGGAATGTTCACCAATACTTTACCTCCTGAGAGGGAACCCCCTGACAACAGACTATTTGGAAAGAAAGTGCCTTCCACGAGGGACACTTAGCTCACGATGCTTTTTAAACTGACTGTGCTGCTTGTTTAAGTTGGTTTTAATGCTTGATCCCACCAT